>NW_020174043.1:322546-446776 GCF_003031525.2 Neophocaena asiaeorientalis asiaeorientalis | reverse complement strand
TTATGTCTGTGTTTTTGGTTGTTCTTTTTTTTTTTTTTTTTTTTTTGCTGTATGCGGGCCTCTCACTGTTGTGGCCTCTCCCGTTGCGGAACACAGGCTCCGGACGCGCAGGCTCAGTGGCCATGGCTCACGGGCCCAGCCACTCCACGACATGTGGGATCTTCCTGGACCGGGGCACGAACCTGTGTGCCCTGCAACGGCAGGCAGACTCTCAACCACTGCACCACCAGGTAAGCCCTATCCTTCATTTTTGAAAGATATTTATGCTGAATATAGAATTATTGGTTAAGAGTTTTTCTTGTTTTTGTTTTTTGTTTGTTTTCCCTAACACACTGAATATGTAATCCTATATTGGCCTGCATGGTTCCTGATGAGAAACTGGTTGTTAAATTTATTGAGGTTTCCTTTTCACATGAGGAATCACTTCTTTCTTGCTACTTTCAGGATTCTTTCTTTGTATTTGGCTTTCAGTAGTTTGATTACAGTGTGTCTATGTATGTATTTTTAGAGACTAATATTTATCATGCAATTTTGGAAACTTTGGCCATTTGACTTCAAATATTCTTTTTAACTTTTTATCCCACTCCTCTCCTTCTGGAGCTTCCATTTTATGAATTTGGTATGTTTGATACTGTTTACAGGATCTAGGAAACTCTGTTCATTTCCTTCATTCTTTTTCTTTCTGTCCCTCGTATTAGGTAATCTAAATTGATCTATCTTCAAGTTTGCCAATTCTTTCTTATGCCAGTTCACATACACTATGAGACATCTAGTGATTTTTTTTTTAATTTTAATTATACTTTTCAACTCCAGAATTTCTATTAGGTTCTTTTTAATAATGTCTATAAATTTATTGTCATCCTTTATTTAGTGAGGCATTGTTCTCATATTTTCCTTTAGTTATTTAGATATGTCTTCCTGATTTTGTCATATTTAAATTAAATAATGTAATGGTTTTGTTTAGAAAATCAATATCTTTTGTATATGGACCATACATTCCAGTTTCTTAGCATGTTTCATTATTTCCTGTTGAAACCTGGACATTTTAAATAACAAACTCTTGAAGTCAGTTTTTTCCTCTTCCCCAGGAATAGTTGTTGTTGTTTTTTAGTTATTTACACTTCTTATTCAAAGTGTGTATTCTTTGTTATGTGCAATCTCTGAGTTTCTGCTCATTTAGTTTAATGGTTCATTAGTGAATGAAGAAATTTCCTTCCATTCTTAGAACCAATAAGTCTCTTGGCTTTTGCTGAGGGCTTCTCTCTGTATTGAGGCATACTGTCAATTCTCAGATAGGAATTTAGTTACAACTCTGTGTTAGCTTTCACTTCCTTTTTGTGCAGATCCTCAAGGAGAGCCAGAGCTGAGAGTTTAGGGCCTCCTCATGTCTTTCCTGAACATGCATACAGCCTTCCATGTGTGCATGGACTTCTTGATCCCCAGAAATAGGTCTTCTTTTCAAAGTCCCCTGTGGACATCTTATTTGCTAGCTTTACTTTTGAAGTTTTTTGCTGAGTTTGTTGTTTGCCCCAACTATTATCACTGCCTCAGAAAGCTGCTATATTAAACAATTTCTGCTGATTGTTTCTGACAAGCACCACTGAGAATAAGTTGTTCACACAGGAGGAGCTTCAACACAGATGAAATAAAATCAAACTTTAGGAGTGGTGGTGGTTTCAAGGAAATTTTCAGACAGGTTAAGCAGTGACAGTCCTCAGGGAGTGGAGCTTTGGGGAGATCCAATTCATTTCTACTCCCTTCAGTGGCTGTTAGATTGCTGACTTTCACCATGATTGTAGATGAGGACAGTTTCAAGGTTACTGTGGGACTGAGGAAAGGAGGATAGAACTAGTGTTGGTTAAATGCCACAAAGTTCAATTTTCTTAGAGTTATTTTTCTTCAAAAAATGTTCCCTAGAATTTTGCAAGCCAAGGGTTAATTTCCAGAGTTTTTAAAAAGTTTTGACAATTTTCGTCATTCTAGTAGTTTCTATGAAAGGGAGATTTTTCTGGAGTTCAGACTCCATTGTTCCCTCTAACATGCCCTATATACTTTTTAAAATTTCCTCCATGAGGTTCACTTCAGCATTATCAAGTAAATTTGTTTGGCTTAATATCACTTCTGTAATTTAACTTAGTTTTATCAATAATGTAGATAGAGAGAGAGTTAAGACTCCTTATCTGATGTAACAAAGTGTAGATTGTGGTAAAACAATAATTCATCACTCTGATAGACAAATAATTTGAAGGGGTGTAGAAAACTGTCTTACAGTGTCACAGTTTTGACCACTAGAAATTATAAAGTTGTGGTATCATGAGATAATTATAGAAGCATTTAATTATAAACACTGAGATAATGACTGATAAAAATTTGCACACAGTGTAACATGGTAAAAATGAACAAAATAAGCCAAATCAGACTGAAACTGGGTCATGCAGTATCAGAACCTCAATAGTAGTGAGTGGGTGTGTGTTCCAAGAGGTATTATAGTGGAAATGTTGAGAATCAGGATACCTTTAGAAAAAGTAGCAATCAAAAGAAAAAGAGAAGGCAGAGCTACAGAAATCAATCACCAAAGTCATATTTAGTGATCAAAGATAAGGGTTGAAATAATTAAAGACAGTTTTAACAGATGATCATAGAACCAGTTCACCCTAATTCTGCCATCCTATACATTTTTACCTAGGGCTGATATTAACTAAAATTGTTTATAGATAGATTCTTAAGGCACATGTCCTTTAAAAAGCCTTTGTTCAACAGACATGATACACTTATATGTTTTACCTTAAACACTTTTTAAAAATTTAGTCTACACTTTGTACAGGTGAGTGAAAACAGGAGGTTAACTCCTAGTGGTCAATCAGCATAGCACAGAGGAAACAGCATACACCTTAGTCTAATGATAATATAGAAAAATATTATATGTATTGAGCACTTATTTTATGGCAGTCTATGCATTAAATGCTACCTAACTCAATCATCATGGCAAGTTCATTGGGTAGGTTTTATTATTATCTTTATTTTAAAGATATGGAAATTGCAGTTTAGAGAGATTAAATAACTTGTAAAACGTGTAGTAAATGGAATCATCATTCAAATCCATATCTGTCTGACTCCAGACCCCAAGCTATTATTTACTAATATTTATGGCCTTTCAAATCAAGCATTACAAAAAGTATATGTTTAAATCTGAATTCCTATAATTTCCAAGGGGAAATTACTTAAACCTTAGTTTCCACATCTGTTCATTGTGGTAATATTCAACCTCAGTATTTTGTTTTGGGGGAATTAAATGAGATCATGTATGTGAATTGCTAGACACAATAAAAAAGATTATAAATATTTTTAACCCCTTCATTACATGATTAGGATCCTTAATATTAGAAACAATTTGGACTTAAAGGAGAAAAAAGGAAGTATAAAATTCAGAAAATTCTCAGAAAACTTTGATTGGAAGCTAGCAAATAACTTAAATATTTGCTTCAGAAACTTCCCCAAAATGCATTTATCTGAAAAATAGTCTGCTGAGCTAGCTCCCTTATCAGGAAAATAGGTTGCTTAACTGGTTAGTCAACCTCAGTCTGATAATATTTTGCTCAAGTACTCAATTATTACTCAAATATGTACTCATCAAGACTTGTTTCACCCAGAGACTTTGTTAAGAACCTCCACACTGGTGCTCAGAAGGAGATGATTCTGATCACATCAAGACAACAGGATAGAAGGACACAAGCTCACCCCCTTCTTAAAAAACACAAAAATCACAACTAACTGCTGAACAACCATCAACAAAAAAATATTAGAACCTACCAAAAAAAGATACCCTATATCCAAAGACAAAGAGGAACCCACAGTGAGATAGTAGGAGGGGCACAATCTCAATAAAATCAAATCCTATACCTGGCGGGTGGGCAACACACAAACTGGAAAACAATTATGCAACAGAAGTTATCCCACAGAAGGGAAAGTTCTAAGCCCCATGTCAGGCTCTCCAGCCTGGGGGTCCAGCAATGGGAGGAAGGGTTCCCAAAGAATCTAGCTTTGAAAGCTCATAGAGTTTGAATGTAGGACTTCCATAGGACTGGGGGAAACAGAAATTTCACTCTTGGAGGGTACAAACAAAGTTTCATGTGCACCAGGACCCAGGGGAAAAAGGAAGCGACCCCATAAGAGACTGGGTCAGACCTCTCTGCTAGTATTTTTATTTTTATTTTTTTTGCAGGTTCTGGTGTATCCGTGAGGAGGAAGGCGATCTCCACATCTTACTCTTCCGCCATCATCCAACCTCTCTGCTAGTATTGAAGGGTCTCTGCAGAGGTGGAGGGAAGCTGGGGCTTACTGCAGGGACAAGGTCACTGGTAGCATCAATTCTGGGAGGTGACCATTGGCGTGAGCCTTCCATTAGTTCCACCAAAGTTCCTATAGGCTCCAGTGCTGGGTTGTCTCAGGCCAAACAACCAACAGGAAGGGAACACAGCCACACCCATATGCAGAAAAACAGATTAAAGTTTTACTGAGCCCTGCCCAACAGAGGGACAAGACCCACCTCCACCCACCACCAGTCCCTCCAATCAGGAAGCTTGCACAATCCTCTTAGATAGCCTCATCCACCAGAGGGCAGACAGCAGAAGCAAGAAGAACTACAATCCAGCAGTATACAGAATGGAATTCACAATCACAGAAAATTAAACAAAATGAAACGGCACAAGTATATGTCCCAGATGAAGGAACAAGATAAAACCCCAGAAAAACAAGTAAGTGAAATGGAGTTAGGCAACCTTCTGGAAAAATAATTCAGAATGATAGTGAATATGATCCAGGATCTCAGAAAAAGAATAGAGACAAGGATCAATAGATGCAAGAAAAGTTTAACGAAGACATAGAAGACTAATGAACAAACAAGCAGAGATGCACAATATAATAACTGAAATGAATGCACAATATAATAACTGAAATGAAAAATACACTAGAGGAATCAATAGCAGAATAACTGAGGCAGAGGAACAAATAATGACCTTGAAGACAGAATGGTAGAAATTACTGCTGCAGAACAGAATAAAGAAAAAAAGAATGAAAAGACATGAAGACAGTCTAAGACACTTCTGGAACAATATTAAAAACAGCAACATTCACATTGTGGGTCCCAGAAGGAGAAAAGAGAGAGAAAGGACTGAAGAAAATATTTGAAGAGATAATAATTTTTAATAAATAAAATATTTGAAGAGATAAGCTGAAGACTTCCCTAACATGGGAAAGTAAACAGTCACTCAAGTCGGGGAAACACAGAGAATCCCAGGCAGGATAAACCAAAGGAGGAATACACCAAGACACATAGTAATCAGAAGGATAAAAATCAAAAACAAAGAAAAAATATTAAAAGCAACAAGGAAAAAAAGACAACATACAAGGAACTCCCCTAAGGTTATCAGCTGATATTTTCATCAGAAAATCTGCAGGTCAGAAGGGGGTGGCACAATATATTTGAAGTGATGAAAGGGAAGAACTTACAACCAAGAATACTCTACCCAGCAAGGTTCTCATTCAGATTTGACAGAGAAATAAAAAGCTTCACAATCAAGCTAAGAGAGTTCAACACCACCAGACCAGCTTTGCAACAAATGCTAAAGGAACTTCTCTAGGCAAGAAAGAGACCAGCAACTTAAAACAACTTTGTACAGATATAGACTGCTATGTCAAAACCTCATGGGAAGAGTAAATCCAAAAACTACAATAGATACACACACACACACACACACACACACATACACACACACACCACAAAAAAAAAAAAGAAAAGAAAAAGAATAGAGAAAAGAAAATCAAACACAACACTAAAGATCATCATCAAAACACAAGAGAAGAGAATAAGAGAGGAAGGGAAGAAAATAAAAAGCTACAAAAACAAACCCAAAACGATTAAGAAAATGGCAATAGGAGCTTACATATTGATAATTACCTTAAGTGCAAATGGATTAAATGACCCAACCAAAAAACATAAACTGGCTGAATGGATATAAAAACAGGACCCATATATATGCTGTCTACAAGAGACCAACTTCACACCTAGGGACACATACAGACTGAAAGTGAGGTGACAGTAAAAGGTATTCTGTGCAAATGGAGATCAAAAGAAAGCTGCAGTAGCAATACTCATATCAGATAAAATAGACTTTCAAATAAAGACTGTAACAAGAGACTAAGAAGGACACTACAAAATGATCAAGGGATCAATCCAAGAAGAAGATATAACAATTGTAAATATATATTCACCCAACATAGGAGCACCTCAATATATAAGGCAGACACTAACAGCCATAAAAGGAGAAATCAACTGTAACACAATAATACTGGGGAACTTTAGCACCTTGTTTTCATCAATGGACAAATCATCTAGACAGAAAATCAATAAGGAAAAACAGACCTTAAATGACACATTAGGTCAGATGGACTTAATTGATATTTATAGAGTATTCCATCCAAAAGCAACAGAATAAGGTTTCTTCTCAAGTGCTCAGAGAACATTCTCCAGAATAGATCATATCTTGTGTCACAAATCAAGACTCGGTTTATTTAAGAAAATTGAAATCATATCAAACTTCTTTTCTGACCACAATGCTATGAGATTAGAAATAAACTACAAGAAAAAAATGTAAAAAACATAAACACGTGGAGGTTAAACAATATGTTACTAAACAAAGAGCGGATCACTGAAGAAGTCAAAGAGAAAATCAAAAAACACCTAGAGACTAATGATAATGAAAGCCCAATGATCCAAAACCTATGGGATGCAGCAAAAGCAGTTCTACTAGGGAAGCTTATAGCAATACAATCTTACCTCAGGAAACAAGAAAAATTTCAAATAATTGACCGAACCTTACACCTAAAACAACTAGATAAAGAGGAACAAGCAAAACCTAGTTAATAGAAGGAAAGAAATCATAAAGACCAGAGCAGAAGTAAATGAAATAGAGATGAAGAAAACAATAGCAAAGATCAGTGAAAGTAAATGCTCGTTCTTTAAAAAGATTATAAAAAATTGATAATCCTTTAGCCAGACTCATCAAGAAAAAAAAAAAAGAGAGGACTCAAGTCAATAAAATTAGAAATGAAAAGAAGAAATTACTATGGACATGACAGAAATACAAAGGATCATAAGAGACTACTACAAGCAAATGTATGTCAATAAAACAGACAACCTGGAAATATGGACAAATTCTTAGAAAGGCACAATCTCTCAAGACTGAACCAGGAAGAAATAGAAAATATGAACAGACCAATAACAAGTACTGAAATTGAAACTGTGATTTAAAAACTCCCAACAAACAAAAGTCCAGGACCAGATGGCTTCATGATCAAATTCTGTCAAGCATTTAGAGAAGACCTAACTACCTATTGTCCTGAAACTGTTCCAAAAAATTGCAGAGGAATGAAAACTCCCAGACTGATTCTATGAGGTCACCATCACCCTGATACCAAAACCAGACAAAGACACCAGAGAAAAAGAAAATTATAGGCCAATATCACTGATGGACAGAAACTCAAAAATCCTCAGCAAAATACTAGCAATCCAAATCCAGTTATATTTTAAAAGGATCATACACCATGATCAAGTGGGATTTATCCCAGGGATACAAGGATTTTTCAATATACACAAATCAATCAATGTGATACACAACATTAACAAAGTGAAGAATAAAAACCATATGATCATCTATTGATGCAGGAAAAGTTTTGGCAAAATTCAACACCCATTTATGATAAAAAATACTCCCCAGAAACTGGGCATAGAGGGAACATACCTCAACATAACAAAGGCCACGTATGACAAACCTACAGCTAACATCATAATGCTGAAAAGCTAAAAGCATTTTCTCTAAGATCACCAACAAGACAAGGATATCCACTTTCACCATTTTTATTTGACATAGTTTTGGAAGTCCTACCTATGGCAATCAGAGAAGAAAAAGAAATAAAAGGATTCCAAATGGGAAAAGAGGAAGTTAAACTGTCATCATTTGCAGATGACATGATACTATACATAGAAAATCCTAAAGAAACTACCAGAAAGCTACTAGGGCTCATCAATGAATTGGTAGAGCCACAGGTTACAAAATTAAAACACAGAAATCTGTTGCATTTCTATACACTAACAACAAAAGATCAGTAAGGGAAATTTTAGAAACAATCCCATTTACTGTCACATCAAACAGAATAAAATACTTAGGAATAAATCTACATAAGGAGGCAAAAAACCTGTACTCAGAAAACTATAAGATATAGATGAAAGAAATAAAAAAGGACAAAAACAGATGGAGAGATATACCATGTTCTTGGATTAGAAGAATTAATATTGTGAAAATGACTATAGAACCCAAAGCAATCTACAGATTCCATGCAATCCCTATCAAATTACCACTGGCATTTTTCAAAAAACTAGAACAACAACAAAAAAAAATCTTAAAATTTGTATGGAGACACAAAAGACCCCAAATAGCCAAAGCAATCTTGAGAAAGAAAAATGGAGCTGGAGAAGTCAGGCTCCCTGACTTCAGACTATACTACAAAACTATAGTCAACAAAACAGTATGGTACTGACACAAAAGAAAGAAATATAGATTAATGGAAAAGGATAGAAAGAAAGCCCAGAAATAAACCCACACACCTATGGTCAATTAATCTATGACAAACGAGGCAAGACTTTGCAATGGAGCAAAGACAGTGTCTTCCGTAAATAGTTCTGTGAAAACTGGATAGCTACATGTAAAAAAATTAAATTAAAGCATTCTTTAACACCATACACAAAAATAAAATCAAAATGGATTAACAACCTAAATGTGAGACTGGACACTATAAAACTCTTAGAGGAAAACATAGGCAGAACACTCTCTGACATAAATTGCAGCAATATCTGTTTTGACCTGTCTCCCAGAATAATGGAAATAAAAACAAAAATAAACAAATGAGACCTAATTAAACTCAAAAGTTTTGCACCTCAAAGGAAACCATAAACAAAATGCAAAGACAACCCACAGAATGAGAGAAAATGTTTGTAAATGATGTGACCAACAAGGGGTTAATCTCCAAAATTTACAAACAACTCATGTGGCTTAATATTATCAAAACAAACAACCCAATCAAAAAACAGGAAGACCTAAATTGACATTTCTCCGAAGAAGACATACAGGTGGCCAAGAGGCACATAAAAAGATGCTCAACATTGCTAATTATTAGAGAAATGAAAATCAAAACTACAGTGAGGTATCACCTCACACCACTCAGAATGGCCAACACCAAAAAATCTACAAACAATAAATGCTGGAGAGGGTGTGGAGAAATGGGAGCCCTCCTACACTGTTGGTAGGAATGTAAATCGATGCAGTCACTATGGAGAACAGTATGGAAGTTCCTTAAGAAATTAAAACTAGAGCTACCATATGGTCTTGCAATCCCACTCCTTTGCATATACCTGGAGAAAAACTTGGTTCAAAAGTATGTACCCCAATGTTCATTGCAGTGCTGTTTTCAATAGCCAGTACCTGGAAACAACCTAAATGTCCATCAACATAAGAATGGATAGAGAAGATGTGGTACATGTATATGATGGAATATTACTCAGCCATTAAAAAAAAGAAATAACACTGTTTGCAGCAACGTGGATGGACCTAGAGATTGTCATACTGAGTGAAGTAAGTCAAACAGAGAAAGAGAAATATTGTATGATATCACTTATATGTGAAATTTAAAAAAATATGATACAAATGAACTTATTTACAAAACAAAAATAGACTCACAGACTTAGAGAATGAACTTATGGTTAGGTGAGGGGAGGGATAGTTAGGGAGTTTGAGATTAACAACTACACACCTCTATATTTAAAATAGATTACCAAAAAGGACCTAATGTATAGCACAGGAAACTCTGCTCAATATTCTGTAACAGCCTAATTGTGAAAGGAATTGAAAATAATTGATACATATATGTATAACTGAATCACTTTGTTGTACATCTGAAACTAACACAACATTGTTAATCAACTGTACTACAATATAAAATAAAAAGTTAAAAAAAAAGGAGATAATTCCTACAATGATGCAACAATAACTTCTGTGGATTTCCTGCCAAATGTGTGTAACCAGAATCTAATCATGACATGATGCCAGACAAAACCCATTGAGGATCTTCCCACAAAACAACTCATTGGTGCTCCCAAAAATGTCAAGGAAAATGTCGAGGTCAAGAAAGACAAGGAAAGTAAAGGAAGGGTTCCAGGTTAGGGGATTAGAGAGGCATGACATGAAGGTGGTGTTTGGTTGCTTTTTGTTTTCTTTTGTTATAAATGGCATTACTGGCACAACTGGTGAAATCTTAATAAGGTCTGTAGCTTTGATATCAGCACGGTATCAATGTTAGTTTTGTAAGTTTGACAATTTTACTGTAGTAACATAAGAGAACGTCCTTGTTTTTAGAAAACACGGAATAATTTAGGGGTGAAGGAGCATCATGTTTGTGTCTTACTCTCGCAGTCAAAATATCTCTATGTACGTATATGGAGAGGAGAGGGGTGGAGGGGGAATCAGAAATCAAATGCGGTAAAATATAAACATATAGAGACTCTGAGTATTTGGACAACTTTTCTTTATGCCCATCATTATTAAAAAAAAAAAAAAGTTAAAAAAAAAAGACTCATTTCATGACCCTCACTCTATGTGTCCACAGACAAAGAAAAATCATTGCATAAAGTTATAGTTCATCTGTGAGCAATACAAAGGCAATGATTGCAGAGATTTTATGTTTTAGTCATTGAAGGAAGTCACTAAATATTATAACTAATTATATATTATGTTATAAAGTCACAGATAATATGGAGAAAAAATACACTGGGAATAGGGTATAGGTGTGGGGGTCACAATTACAAATAGAGTGGTCAAAGCAGGCTTCACTGAGAAGGTGGCATTTGAACAATAGTTTAAGAAAGTTAAAGTGATGCTGATTTTTGGAGTAGATCATTGCAGGCAAAGAATACAACAGTGCAATATCAGGATGGGTATCTAGAGGATCCAAGTTAGTAAGGAGGCCACTGAGACTGGAATGGAGGTAGAAAATTGTCAGATAGTTTCCTGTGGTAGGGATTGAAAATGGACAGTGAAAACATCAATGAAAATATTTTCTCAGCCATTAAAATATGAGAGGGTAAAGAGAGTAATGAGGAAAGAAAGATCATGATTTGACCTACATTTTAAAAGGATTAGACTAGTTACTGGGTGGGAATAGATGGTAAGAAAGTGATGGTGGTAGCAGGGAGAGTAATTAGGAAGCAATTGTATCAAGGCAAGAGATAATAGACTGTGGTGGTAATAATGGAGGTATTGTGTATGACTTTATCAATAACCAAACGTAATTTGAAGGAAGTCTCAACAGAATTTTTAATTGCTTTGCTGTGCTATAGGAGAGAAAAAGAGGAATCATGAATAATTCCAACTCTGTATGTGCCAAAACCCTGTTTATGTGTTTGACCATGTGTATACAAAATAGGCAAGGGCTATCCTAGTAATTTTTGAGAATCCGGTAAATTAAATTGTTATTTTCCCATTCCTAAATAATAAGTTCTCTTTTAGTATTTTCTATTAGTACTTTGAAGTTATTAATATGAGAATTTCCAGTATTAGCTTGAGTGTATCAAAAAAAAATTGCTGGAAAACAAATGACCAGAAACAGGATTATAGAAAATTTTACTTAAGTACTGAATATCATCTTTTCCTCTGACATTAAACCACTAATATTGTTAAGTCTGTTTAAAATTCCTAAAGTATCTAGCTACATTAAAGAGATGTCATTTGAGAATTAAAAACAAAATTAATAAGAATTTTATTTTTTATTTTCACTAAATTTTATTGTGGTAAAAAACACATAAAATAAAATTTTAACCATTTTTAAATGTTAAATGCAGCTATATGCACGTTTTTGTGCAAGAGATCTCTGGAACTTTTTCTTCTTGCAAAGCTGAAACTCAATACTCATTGAACAACTCCCCTTTTCCCGCAGTGCCTAGACCCTGGCAACCACCATCCTATTTTCCATTTTTAAGAGTTTAACGTCTTTAGATATCTCATATAACAAGTTTAATAATGTTAAGTGTAATTATGCATATTTGTCTTTCTTTTTTCTGGCTTATTTTACTTACATAGTGTCATCAAATTTTAGCTGTGTTGTGACGTCTGACTTCTTTAACTCAGAATAATAATCCATTCTATATATATACAACATTTCCTTTCTCCATTTCTTTGCCTGCGGATGTTTGGATTGCTTCCGTCTCTTGACTACTGTGAATAATGCTGTTTTAAAATGGTTGCATAAATATCTCTTTGAGATCCTGTTTACAATTTTTTTGTGTATATATCCTGAAGTGAGATTGCTGGATCATATGATAATTCTATTCTTAGTTTTTTGAGGAATCTCCATACTGTTTTCCATAGCAGTTGCACCATTTCACATGTCCACCAACAGTGTACAAGTGTCCCAATTTTTCCATATCCTCACCAACACTTGCTTTTTTTTGTTTTTTTTGCTAGTAGTCACCATAATGGGTGCAAGGTGATATCTGACTGTAGCTTTGTTATTCATTTCCCTAATGATTAATGATGCTGTGCATCTTTTTTATATTCTCGATGGTCATTTGTATATCTTTTTTGGAGAACAATCTATTCAGTCATTTGACCATTTAAAAATGGTTGGTTTTTGGTTGTTGTTGAGTTGTAAGAGTTCTTTGTAGATTCTGGATATTAACTCATCAGATATACGGTTTGAAAATATTTTCTTCCATTCTGTAGGTTTTCTTTTCACTCTGTTGATTGTTTATTTTGCTGTCAAGAAGTTTTAAAGTTTACTGTAGTCCCACTTGTCTATTTTTGCTTTTATTGACTGCTTTTGGTGTTATATCCAAGAAGTCACTGGAAAATCCAATGTCATAAACCTTTTTACCCTATGTTTGCTTTTAAAAGTTTTATTGGTTTAGATCTTATGTTTAGGTCTTAAATTCATATAGAATTAATTGTTGTATATGTGTAAGGTAAAGGCCTAATTTCATTCTTTTGAATGTGGATATCCAGTTTTCCCAGTACCCTTTATAAAAAAGACTATCCTTTCCCCCATTGCACAGTCATGACACTCTTGTTAAAAATAATTTGACCATATCTGTGAAGGTTTATTTCTCGGCTTTCTATTCTGTTCCATTAGTCAATATGTCTGCTTTTATATCATTATTATGTTGCTTTGATTACTGTAGCTTTGTAATATATTTTCAAATCATGGAGTTTGAGGCCTCCAGCTTTGCTTTTCTTTCTCAAATTGTTCTGGCTATTCAGGTCTCTTGAGATTCTATACGAATTATAAAATTTCTTCTTCTATTTCTGCAAAACAATGCTTTGAGATTTTGATAGTGATTGCATTGAACTGTAAATCACTTTGTATAATATGGACATTTTAATCATATTAAGTCTTCCAATCCATGAACACAGAATGTCTTTTCATTAGATGTGTATTCTTTAATATTTTTAGTATTGTTTTGTATGTTTTAGTGTACAAGTCATTTGCTTCCTGCTTAAGTTAATTCCTAAGTATTTTATTCTTTTTGATGCTATTGTAAATAAGATTTTTTTTCTGAATTTCCTTCAGACTGTACATTGTTAGTATATCAAAACATAATGGGTTTATGCGTGTTGATTTTGTATATACAAATATGGACAGATATCATGTCATATTTTTTAATAAATTCATGTATGTGTGTATGTGTATATAAATTAATACAGCCATTGTATTAATATGTATAGAGAAATCTTGTATAAGATAAAACACGATTTCCTCTAGTCATTGTGGGACACTGTTATAAAGTAATAAAACATGCTCATCTCCTGGGCCACTTCAATGAAGATGGTTATGTTACTTTTTGTATCATTTATATTCTTTATTTTTCATGTTTTATGAATTATTTATACATTGAAAACATAATGAAAATTTTATGGATACAATGAAAAGATATTCTAAACTGACCAAACAGAAATACATCATTCAGAATAGTGAATACAAAATATACATTTTCATTTTAAGAACTTTTTACAGCAGGCAGAAAATTATGCTAAAATTTTCCCAAATTCTACATTATTATTTGTGTTTTTTTATTGTCCAAAAGGCAATAGCAATGATTATTGATACTGAACATAAGAGTACTGAAACTATGACTGAGTCATACAAGGTCTTTTCCATATTATCATCTCTGGTTGATTGGCCAGAAATGAAGAAGTTGGTGAATTATATTAAGCAATTTTATTGGTTTTATCATTGTCTTGATATATTTATGTCACCATCTTAAAAATTATCAGATTAAAAACAATCATAAACTTGTCCAGAAATGTAATAAAAGTGGACTAGGAAAATACTGAGTGCATATTTATCAAATTCTATTAGTTAAAAATAACATTATTGTGCTATCTAATCATATTTGGTTAGCTATATCTCTATATATGTGTACCTCCATATATACATCTATATCTATACTAAGATCTATGCACATGTCTCAATCTGAACCAAGCAAGGGATAAAATCAGTAATCCAGAATACTTGGAATAAAACATAAAGTACCCACAGGAAAGAAAAGACATATGGGAATTGACATGTAGGGCAAAAATTAAAAGCTAATGGAGGATTATGGAATATAACATATATTTATTTTCTCATCCTATATTTTTAGTCATAATAACCCACTTTTAGTGGATGTTAATGAAGTGTCAGCTGACCTCCATATTTTCCCTCAATCTCTGGAATTGTTAAGCCTGACACAAATTTTTGAATTGGTCACATACAAACTTTATTGTTCCTTATTTTTTCTTCTTTCTAAGTTTTTAGTTTCTAACTCGATTTTTAATTCTTAAAGGCAGAAAACATGTTATGTAGCACTCTTGCCTTTGGGTCCAAAGTAACACTCACATTGACTTATCAATTAGAGAAAAAGAAAAGAGAAAAAAAAATCCTGTTGCTTTGAAAACAAAACATAAAAATAGTGCTTATGTACTATGATGCTGATGACATTCATATTGCTACAGAATGATACCCCAGATGTTTCTAACTTCATTGGTGGTTGTCGAGAGTATAAGGCATGTAGATAAGTGTATATGAAATATATAATATTTATGTATACATATATAGAGAGTTATATATAGTTATATATGGTGAAATATAGTTATATAAGGATCTCACTTCTGAAGCTATTTCAATGTAGTTAAGAAAAAGGTCTTTTTTTTTTATGTTTCCTGAAAGACTCGCTCTCTTCATCACAAGGCTTACAGTCATTCACTTCAGCCTCCAAGCAGGTGCAGATGTCACTACCAGTGAAAGCCTGTGCACATGACCATGGACTTCGTTCTTCACAGGCAGAGCAATAGCCAATGTCATGCTACCTTTTACATCAATGTCTATTGTGTTTATGGCTTTCTTGATTTCCTATTGCTATGACTTCAACAATACAATTCTTTTTCATGAAATAAATAAATTTTAAATAGATTTGAAAATAAAAAATAAGCCAAGAATTTGACAAGATGTGGCTGAACCAGGACTCCAACTCAGGCTTGTTTCATCAGTGTTTATGATCTTTCCTCTGTACAGTCTATTGCTTCTTATGAAGAGAATATATTTGCATCAAATTGTAAAATAGAGTAAATATTTTCTGTTATCCTCTGAAACCAATCAGAATTATAAGGTTAGATGGCTATATCTCTATCCAGTTTGATAACTTTTAAATTAATTTACTTTATATGAATAAACAATTATTTCTTCTTTTCCAGACTCTAAAATTGCTTTCACAGTGAATTTTTAAAGGTTACTAGACTTATTAAAACACAAAAACTCATTTAAGTAAACAATTTATCATTGTACCTGTCCTGTAATTAGCACTCAATCAGTGGAAACTATTATTATGGTAGTTTTGTTTTTTATTATTATTTTCATCATTGCAGTTATAGTGGCTATTATTCCTTATGTTTAGATTTAATATTCAATGGTTTAAAAAACAAGCAAAAATATTCCAAACACAAAGAATGGTTTATTTCTTTTCCTTTGGACACACTACCAACTACACATTAAGAAGTTTTCTCACATTTGCCTTACAGAAATAGATGGTGCCACATTTGACCCACTTGCATCTTAAATAATTTTTTCAACTATTTAATAATGAATAAGGTCAAAAACTAAATATTGAACATCTAGCTTTAAACATTTATTTTCCTGATAAATAAGATTGTTTTAAATTTAAAATTATTTGGGTATAATTCAGATTTTAAAACTATTTTAAAAAGGAAAAGACATTGAAGCCAACATGAATTGTTCATAATATGTTTTGATTTAGGAGGCAAAAACATAAAAGACTTTTTAATTTAAATTCTGACATTAAAGGTAGTGAGTGCTTTTATTTGTGATTTCATATGGTTTCACTGAAAAATAAAAATGAATACTACTCCATCATTTTGGCAGACACTTTAATGCTAACCATTTAACTATCTTCCTGAAATGGAATGCTGCCTGACCTTTACTCTTTCCACCAAAAAGAAATTGTTAAAACCCAACAAAAATGTAATTTTCTGACTTTACAATAGATGAAGAGAGAGAAGAAAAGACTAAAAGTAGAATCTAAAACTATAGTAGAAGAAAGTAGTATGAAGTGGAGGGTGTTTTTAGATATATCTGAGAGAGAGAGAATGTTTTGATTGATAACAGAGCTTGTAGTCCAAACTCAGAGTTTCAGATTTTATACAGCAAGTAATAGCGTTTAAGAGAAAACTAGAACTGTACACTGAAAATCCTCATTTTATCAAAGGTATCCATACAATAAGGGCAATTAGTCATTTCAGTGTCATCTTTTATTAGTTAAATGATTTGGCATTTAGAAAACATTCTTCACTTTGGAGGTCAAATGTCAAGTTATAATAGCTTATTTTAGATCCTAATTTATTAAAACAAAGATAAAATGCTGCTGCTTCAAAATGTCACTAAATATCACCATGAATACTATATAATCACATATGAAATTTTTAAAGCTGAGACTTGGTAAACCATGACATATTCTAGATGATTTGAGTTATTATTAAGCTAACATAATCCTTATTTTTTTTCTCACTGTGATTCACCAAACTCACCAAACCTTGGTCTCAGTTTAAACCAGGGCATTTGGGTTAAAGTATTTTTGTGCTGCTTTAAGATATTACATTTTTATTAGGTAAAAGTTATTTAACTACCAATCAGTTAATTCTTCTCTAAAAGTAGATCAGTCATTCTTATGAAATAAGAATAAGACATGGATTAGTGTGTTTATTTCCAAATAAGCAAATGATGAAATCTGATAGCTTTTAAGTTGGACAAACAATTTCCTTGTATATAATCTGGGCTTATTTTTGAAATCCATACTATGGCTGCAACAGTCAAAAGTGGACTCTTAAATTCTTAATATATGTTCCAATTTATATATATGACCTTAGTATTTTAAGCATGTTTAACTGTACTTTTTCACATTCTTAGAAGAAGGTGTGCAATTCTTTTAAACAACTGAAGATTTGGAGAGTAGAGAGTTTGAAAAAGAATAACAATAAAGCTTTGATTCATGATTCAAATTTCTTCTGAATATCTTGAAGTATAATTCTCTAAATTATCTCAGTTTACATCATAGTAGTCCAACTAAAAAAACTGGCACACATCAGCAACTTCTCAAAGATGGGAAGTCTGAAATAGAGTTCAGTTGTGATTTCTTTGGTCTTAAAAGATAAATTAGTCTTCCAGTAATAGTAAATTTGCTTTTACTGGACTAATGCTCCTACTAGTAGCAACAGTAAACTCAGGAGAAAATATAGAAAACAATTTTGGAAGGCACTTAAAAAATGGGCCAAAAGGAAGCAGGAACCTTAGTAAATATAACTCATCCAAGAGGGGAACCCATTGGATGGCTGCTTTCATGAGAGTCCTGTTAAGCCCACAATGTGGAACAATGAACAAGTTTTAAGCAGAGAGCCAGAATTTTATTGGTCTGAGAAGTCAGAGGATAGAGTTTGGACTCACCAGAGTCTCTGGAAATTAATATAAAACTGCCAGAAGTAGGAAGCCACAAAAAAAGAAGGACCAAAAATCTGTATAAAACTCCCCTTAATCCTTCATCTGTCACTAAACTGGAAATGTAAGCATCCAGAGGATTGTAAGAGCAGTTATTTAAGTAGCTGTCTACCTAAGGAAGTGACATTTGGAACTTAGTGTTCCACCAATTTAAAAGGGCTTGATAACTTTCAGGATTTTTATAGAAACATTGAATTTCACAACAGAGAAGTAAGAAACTGCATGCTGAGACAAGTATAAGCAAGAATAAAACTAAGCCTACAAAGGACAAAGCTGAACTGCCAGTAAACTACCTGCTAGAACAAACAGAACACTTTCCAGAGGAGGACAACAAAACCCAGGCTCTCTATTTCATATCTATTTACAAATGCCAGTGAAAAAATACAAGTTTATTGGACATGCACAAAACAGGAAAATGTGACCCATGCAAAAAAGTGTCAATAGAAATAGAACAAAAGGCAGCCTGAATGTTGAAATTGGCAGAAAATAATTTTAAAATAATTTGAATAAATATTTTAAAGAATCTATAGAAGGGTATTAAATGGGAAATTCATAAATTGAAAAAAATAAAATCACATGAAAATCCTAAAAACTGAAAAACTCCATATAAAAAAATTGGTTTGGGTATAGAGTAGATTGGACATAGCAGAAGAGAGGATTAATAAATTTGAACAGGTCAACAGAAATCATCCAAACTAAAGTACAGAGGGAGAGACAAAAAGAACCTGTTAATGCATAACCTAAGGAATCCCAGAAACATTATGTTGGGCAAAATAAGCAAGACAGAAAAGAAGAAGAATGCTTCAGTATTCCAGTTATTTGATGTTCTGGAACTAATCACTGATGACAGAAATGAGAACAGTGATTACCTTTGAGGGAAGAATTGACTAAAAAGTGGCATGAGAAAACTTTCTAGAGTGATAGAAATATTGTATATCTTTATTAGAATCATGGTTACATGAGTGTAGTCATTTTTCAAACTCATAACTATACACTTAAATTTTGTATCTTTTATTGTAAGAAAATTATTTCACAATTTAAAAATGAATTATTGAAGAGATAATACTAGATTCCAAGACTCTTTGACTCTTAATATATTTCTATTAAATGAACTGCTTTCTGGAAAATAATTGTGCCCAGAAGTAGTGTGCAGTGATATTGAGCCACTAATCTGGAAGACAGAAGAAATCATTTAACTTTCAATCTCTACCACTAATATATATTAAATGAAACACCTACCACTTCTCAACCTCAGTCTACTAATCTGTAAAGCATTTATGTATTTTTTATTGTAAACTGTGTATATTCTAATTATTTTATAAATATCTGAATACAGCATTTGTAATAGACTATCAATAATTTATATCATTTGATTCATACATAAGAAAAATTGAAAGATGAAATGTTGGTCCCCAAAATTAACTCAATGTACTTCATGCCACTGATGGAAGATTTAAAAAATCAGTATCACTAAACACATACTAGTCTATCTAGGAGAGATAAAAGGGCATTCAGAAAATCTTTCAATCACCAAAGACTTTTATTATTCTGCAATATTTTGGTCTAAGGTACAGGTAAATTTCATGTGCCTATAGAAAATAAATTCAATATGTAAGGAAGTTAGAACTGAATAACATCCTATGTAGAAAATAATTATTCTAATAATGTAGATGAAGTATTCCAGAGTGACTTTACTGGAAATCATAATGATGACAGAATCAAATTCATAAAGGTGTGCAGTTGATCCTTATTATTCCTGGATTCTGTATTTTCAAATTTTCCTGCTTGTTAAAATGTATTTGCTACCCCAAAATCAATACTTACAAACTTTTGCAGTCATTCAGGGCCATGCACAGAGGATGAAAATTTTGAATCTCCCTATTGGCATGTTCCCAGCTCAAGTCCAGTAAGGCACCGTTAAGCCTTCAGCTCTCATACAGAGATGATCAGAGGATGGAAATGACAGGTAGGGGGAAGCACAGTGATGTGTGAGAAGCTCTGGCTCTGGGACTAGTTGGATGGAGTTTGAATTCTAACTCTGGCACCTGTTCCTGGAGTGGCCTCAGGCAAGTCACTTCTCTTTTGTAAAGAAAATAGAATCCACCAGGATGAGTTGGTTTTAGGATTTGAGATTATAATCTATAGGAATATATATATATATATATATATATATATATATATTCCCCCAGGAGCAATGATTTAGTATTTGCTAATTCAGTATTAGGAGTGACTTAACAGAATATAACTGCTGTGAATAACAAGAATCCACTGACTTTTAATGACTCAGTCCATTACTGTCACTCTAGTTTTTGAAATGTAGATTCTCCTAATGCTCAATATGTATAATTCTACATAAGCCTGTCTACTTTAGATTCCAAATTTACTGAAAATAAAATATTCATGTTATTTCACTTATTCTGCATAAAATAAAGTACAGCATGACACAGTATATATTTAATAAATGTAATTTGCAGGTTATAAAAGATATAAAGAAGAGTGTGAATTAACAAAAAAGCACCAAAGAAGTAAAAATATAATAATATGGGAAAAATAGACTTCACTTGGGATGATGCATCAGCTGTACAAACTGACCTTCAAATGTTGGTGTAATTGTTACCAAAGCTACCAAGTATTTGAATGCACACTTTTCCACTTCCTATAATGCAGGGTTATTTTCAGCTAAAAGACTATTGTCTATAATCACACCACAAAAAATAAAATCACTCATTCTATTTAGCTCCCCCTAGGGGACTTTTAATATTGCTTTTACGGGTAGCAGTGTTCATCCTCTACCAAAAATATAGATAGCCATACTCATGTTCCAACCAAACTCATGAAAAGGTTTTCATGGATACAAAAAATTATATTTTTCCATCATCCCAAACCTACTTCTAGAAAATTAGTTTACAGACAGAAGAAAACTTAGAAGGCAATTAAAGATTTCAACTGCATTTCTTTTCTTATATTTTCTCCGTGGATAAGTAAAGTAAGACAATTTAGAAAGTCTTAGAACTCTGCTTCCTCTTGTATCTGAACATTTGATTTGGGTCAGGGTCTTGAAATTTTCTCTCAATACTCCTATTGTTTAGTTATTATTGTTCAATTTCTAGATATTTACAACTCAAAATTACATCGTACAGAAAGTTTTTGAGAAAATGATAAATTTAAAATGCCTTTCTTCAGTGATTCAAAATAGTGATAATAGACTGTGTAAAATCTTTAATTCTGTTAATGTATTTCCTTCACTTATCAGTTTATGTAACTACGATAATTTTCAACTAATTATTGATCTGTTCACTTCCATTTAGCTCTTCTTTTACTTAAGCCTGTATTCACTTATCATCTGACCCATGTCTTTTTGTATTTGGAAACATTCAAAATCTTTATAATATGGTTATCTCTGTGCTAATATAGGTTTAGATAGGCAAGCAATGAAAGCCATTACCTAGACTTGTGATGTGTTAATATGTGATTTTTTGTGTCAGTTTATCTGGTAATAGCCATTGAAAATTTTATACTTGCCAAATCTCTGTTACCTGCTGCTGATATGGAGACAAGAAAAAAAATAAAAAAAAGAAGAAGAACTTGTTCTCTGAGTTTATAATTTAGTGGAGACCTTCATTAATCAAGGATTTATATCAATATATGGTGAGGCATATTCTTATAAGGAGAAGTTGGAGTTATTCTCCTGAGGAAGTGAAGATTGATGTGAGATCTGAAGAAAGAGTAGGAATTAACTAGATGAGAAAGGATCTTTAAAAATTCCTCATAGAAGTAACAACCTGCATAAATGCCCTGGGGTTGAGGAGATAATTTTAGATTAGTTTAAACTAGAGAGTTGAGCATTAATCAGATTATTCAGAGAATTGTTCTCCATGTTAAGAATTCACTATGTTTCTCTTAAGTAAAACGGAATGTTAATAAAGGAATTTTTTAGCAGTTTCTTGACATCTGATTTATTGAAACACCTTTGAAATATTTTTATATCTGAGATAATAAGGTATAGCATACTTTAAAAAGTAGTTTATACATAATGTAAGTAAACATTTTCATTTTATTTTTAAAATACACCATGCCAAATGTTTTATTTACCTTTTACCCTCTCTTTGCATGAGGGTAGAGATTATTAGGAGGAATAGGGCATTGCTAGAACTTTCCAGGCCCTTTTATGAAGGAATACAATAGTATATTAAAATTTCTGGTGGTTTACTGCCAGGAGAGTTTGCTTGTCCTGATGTGTGGAAAGGAACAAATTATTGGATCTGAGTAGCTAACAGTTCCATAGTTCTTTATGAAACTGAAAATCATACTCCTTAAATTAAAAAAGGATCTTGTTGGATGCCTACGTGCATGCAAAAAAGAGTAGTTTAACTTAAAATAAAAAATGTTTTAATCGCAAAACAGGTAGTAGATTAAAGGGAGATATCTGTATTTTATTTTACTTAAATTTTTATTTCAGTCATTATATTTGACTAAACAAATTATCCTTCACAATTGAGCTTGACTTCCAGGAGTGAGAATGTCGCCAATGAAATAATAATGTCAACACAAGTACTCTAGGTAAGAGTAGGATATATACTAAATTGGGGTTGAGGTGGTAGTTGTAGTGTAACAGAGAAGAACAAACCTAATTCCATACTGAATCTATTCCTTTAGCTCTAACCTTTGTGCTCTGTTACCTGTGCTTAGTCTTGCTGGCTCTACAGTTTTGTAAAAGAATGTCGCCTGCAATATACATAATAGTCCTTTCTCAAGACTTTGCCTTCCAGACTTGGCATTTAAAGGTATAACACTTTTTATTGATATAGAGATTAAAACATTACAGAACAGAGAATAACATTTGTTGGAGGTTTACAGGAACATCATGACCAGACCTACGTGGACAGCTGCAAGACCAAACAATTATCACAACCCCTCTGGGGTCTGTCAGGTACCAAGAAGTTTGCAACAACCAGCCACACCCCCAAACCCCCTTTTAGTATAAAAGAGACCTGAATTCTAACTCAGGTGGGACGGTTCTTTGGGTCTCACCATATTCTCAGTCTGCTGACTTTCTGAATAAAGTTGTTAGTCCTTGCCCTAACATCTTGTCTCATCATTTACTGGCCTGTGGCACATCAAGCAGTGTGAACTTAGATTCAAAACCAGTAACATGCAACTGGAGGAAGTGGAATTTGGCTAAATGAAATAATTGAAAGGAATATAAAATTATCTAAAACAGGCTTAACCGTATAGATGATGGGAAAAAATCAGCAAGAAAATATTCAAAAGATAAAAAGAATGCACATGCTTCTCGGTGGAACTATGGTAGTAAAAAACTGCAATTTGAAGATATACACACACACATATATATAAATATATACATATACCTATATATGTAAAATTAATTGGGTAATTGAGTCAAGAAATTTAGAAGAAAAAAGACAAATATTGCAATCAGGGAGAAAGGCTGCGTTTGAACTTTATAAACTGACTGAATTAATCATTTACTTATTCATTTCTTTGTCATTATATTGCTTATAATGTCTTGGGTTGTATATTGAAAAGCAAATTTAACCTAAAATTATACTTCATAGATCTGAAAATTAAAACCACAGTATATCTTTGAACACTACACGTCATGTAATTATTACATGAAAAAATAAGAAACTAAGTCATACTTATGAGACATGCAGAGTCTCCCCTATTATCAATATCCCCCACCAGAGTGGTACATTTGTTACTACAGATGAACCTACATGGACAGATCATTGTCACCCAAAGTCTAGTTTACGTTAGGATTCATTCCTAGTGTTACGCATTCTATGGGTTTGAACAAATGTATAATGACATATATCTATTGTTATATAGTCACGTACAGAATTTTCACTACCCTACAAATCCTCTGTGCTCTGCCTATTCATCCCTCTACAACCCACCCAACCCCAACCTCTTGCAGCCATTGATCTTTTTACTATCTCCATAGTTTTGCCTTTTATACAATGTCATATAGTGGGAATCATATGGTGGGTAGATTTTTCAGACTGACTTCTTTACTTAGTAATATACAATTAAGTTTCTTCCATGTCTTGTCATAGCTTGATAACTCATTTTTTCTTAGCACTGAATAATATTTCATTGTGTGGATGTTTCACAATTTATTTATCCCTTTACCTACTGAAGGATATCTTGGTTGCTTCCAAATTTTGACAATAGTGAATAAAGCTGTTATAAATGTCTGTATGTGGGTTTTTGTTTAGACATATGTTTTCAACTTCTATGGGCAATTACCAAGCAGCATGATTGCTGGTTTGCATGGTAAGAGTATGTTTAGTGGTGTACAAAAATGCCAAATTGTCTTTCAAAGTGGCTATATCATTTTGCATTCCCACCACTAATAAATGAGAGTTCCTTTTGTTCCATATGCTTTGAGAATTTTTTAAAGCTTTTGTATAGAGCCACAAAAAAGCCTGAATAACCAAAGTAATCTTGAGAAAAAAGAAAGAAAAATGTTGGAAGTATCATGCGCCCTGATTCCAGACTATACTACTAAGCTTCAGTAATCAAAACAGTATGGTAGGGCTTCCCTGGTGGCACAGTGGTTGAGAGTCCGCCTGCCGATGCAGGGAACATGGGTTCGTGCCCCAGTCTGGGAAGATCCCACACGCCATGGAGCAGCTGGGCCCGTGAGCCATGGCTGCTGAGCCTGTGCATCTGGAGCCTGTGCTCCACAACGGGAGAGGCCACAACAGTGAGAGCCCCACATACTGCAAAACAAACAAACAAACAAAAAACAATATGGTACTGGCACCAAAACAGGCACATAGATCAATGGAACAGAACAGAGAGCCCAGAAATGAACACATGCTCATATGGTCAATTTCTCTACAAAAAGGAGGCAAAAATATACAATGGGGAAAAGACAGTCTCTTTAATAGGTAGCCAAAGTATGTAAGCAAAATAAATGTCCACCAACATATGAATGGATAAAGAAGATGTGAGATATATATATAGATATAGATATATAGATATATAGATAGATATGATATATATGTGGAATACTGCTCAGCCATAAAAAGGAATAAAATTCTGTCATTTGCAACAGCATGATGAATATAATGAACAGAAACAGACTCATAGATACAGAGAACAAACTAGTGGTTACCAGTGAGGAGAGGGAGGGGCAAAATAGGAGAAGGGGATTAAGAAGTACAAACTATTAGGTATAAAATAAATAAGATACAAGAATGTAATGTACAGCACAGGGAATACAGCCAATATTTTATAATAACTTTAAGAGGAGTATAATCTATAAAATTTTGAGTCACTATGTTCTACACCTGAAACCAATATAACATTGTAAGTCAACTATATTACAATACAAAAAATAAAATAAGAGAGCTTTCAATCACTATTAACTCCCTTGATCCTTTTCATTTAAAACAAAAACCAAATAAAAAACAAACTGTAATGAGATGTAATTTATCTACAATGAAATACATATTTTTAAGCACAAAGTTTGGTGAGTTTTGATGAATATATACACCTATGTAATCAACACCACTGACAAGATAGAGAATATTTTCATCAACTCATAATAATTCTTCATACTCTTTTACAGTGCAGACCCAGGCGATATCTGCCCTTCTTTCTATTACTATAAACTAGACTTCATATATTGAGAATTTCATAAAATTGAATAATACACTATGTACTCTTTTAGATCAGACTCTTTGCATTCAGCATGTTTCTGAGCTTCAGATATTTTGTGTGTATATCAATAATTTATAACATTTTATTGCTGAGTATTATGTGAATACACCACAATTTTTCTATCCATCTACCTACTGATAGACATTTGGGTTGTTTCCAGTTCAAGGCTATCATGAATAAACCTGCTATAAATATTTGTATACAAATATTCTTATAGATATTTTCATTTTTTAGTGTGGGTTCGTCATACAACAAAGTGAGAATGGCTGAATCCTTCTCCTTATGTTAGCTTACTTTTGTAAAACTCTAATCTTATGCTTTTAAATAAACTTGGATCACATCACTCAAACTATAATTCATATAGCAACTATTTTTCAATTAAAATTAAATCCAACCACTTCATTTACTTTTTACAGACTTGCATGTTTGTCTCCAGCTACATGTGCAATTTTAGCCTCATGACTCTTCCTTCTGTATACTTGATTTAATATCATTGCCCCCTTTATGTTTCTTTAATATAAGTTATTTCTCATTTATGTCTTTGTGCCAAATGGTCCACTTGCAGGAATGCTCTGCTATCTTATATAATTTGTTTTTTCTTTCAAATCTCACCTTAAGTACCATTTCAGCAAAGGGAATTTCCTCTCTTAGAATTTAATTTCTTTCATTGTGCTTTTTATGTTCTAATATATTTGTTGTTTGTTTGATTGTATATTAGTGTACAATATGTTTTACATACTAGAATTAAAGCTCCATGAAATAAAAGATTATATGAATTGTTTATTGTATTGTCTTTAGTGCTCATAACACCCCTTGTTCTATAGTTGCTCTTCAATAAATTTTTAAGAGAGCAGCTGAAGAACATAACATAAGCTGATTCAACTTATGATGGTAATGCTCAAAAGGACCCACAATATGGCTTTATATTCTTAATGTTTTCCTTAATATGTTTTCTTTCTGAAGTTGTTTCTGGCATAGACAACTAACTCACTGTATGAATTCTTGCCATCTTCCTTTTAGTACTGAAGGTCTCCTTCTAAAATGTTAAGTAAGGACATGTCTTCTTAGCCTTAGATTATGTTTCTAAGGTATTCTGTGCTAGAGGTAGCCACATGTCAAATTTTAAACAGTGAAATGTGATCAGCTCTCCAAACAATGAAATGTGATTAAGTAGACTTTAGACTTTCATTTTACCTCTTCTAGAAGGCTGGAAAGTAATAACGACTGAAATAATAGTGGAAGCTATGTGTTGACTGTGGTGGAGCTGCACTCCTAGCCCATGTTCTGAGTGACTACAGGCATGAGTGTCTACCCACCTGCCGAGAAAATTAGAGGTTAAAAAAATCTTATGCAAGTCACTGTGTTTTCTTTGGCACAGCAGCTTAGCCATTACCTTAGTAATATCTTCCAAGAGGACTATTTAATACCTTCTTCTCTCAAACTTCTAGGCCCTTGCCACTTTCACCTAATGAGCTATTTTTGTTAAAATGAACCCCCCTCATCTTCCTCAGCTCAATTCTGTCCATTTGCTTCCATTTCTTCCTTCCTGTCTGTAGCAAATGAAGAAGAATTCTGGCTGCAATTAAAGGAATTAAAGCATTTCTGATGTTCTAGATGCTATCCTCTCATGATTTCTTGAGGGCATCACTTCTGTAACTATCTTGCTTTATTGCATCAGTTCCTTCTATCTACTGGATCATCCCAATTAGCATTTACATGTGCCTAATATTTACCTTCTTGAAAAAAAAAGAACTCCATTTTGGTTGCAGTCCCGTTTCTCTGCTCCTCTTTACAGCTAAAGTTTCATTAGAAAATAATGTATATGCTCTGTCTATATTTCTTTACTCTTTATTCTTCCCTTAACTCACATCAATTAGGCTTCTTCCCAACCCATTCTAGGTACTATAGTTGAGCTAATAAACAGCATCCTTGAGATAAATCCAGTGACCTATTCTCTGTTCTCACCTTTCTTAACCCCAAAGATGAGAACTATTTTTTGAAATGGTGAATACACACACACACACAAACAGAGACACATAAATATAAATACACACAAACACACACATACACACAAACACACACAGCATTTTTTTTGTGATAGCACACTTCCCTAATTCTCCAAACACACCAATTCTGTCTTAATCTTCTTGCTTCAATTTTTGTGTAGTATGTATGAATTTTGAGAGTGAAGTGAGGCTGACATTTTATCCAGACCCTATTTTTCTTTAGTATTCTTTTTATCTAAGGTCTAAATAAATTTAACCAAGGAGGTTAAATGTGTGTACATTGAAAACTATAAGACATTGATAAAATAAACTGAATAACACAAAAATAAATTGAAGATGTCCTGTGTTAATTAATCAGAAGAATTGATATTGTTAAAATGTGCATGCCACACAAAACAATGTACAGATTCAATGCAATTCCTTAAAAAAAAATTCAATGACAGTTTTCACAGAAATAGAATAAACAATCCTAAAGTTTGTATGGACCCACAAAAGTCTCCCACAATAACTAAAATAATCTTGAGAAAAAAGTGCAACTGGACACACGACACTTCTTGATTTCAAATTATAGTACAAAGCTACACTAATCAAAACAGTATGGTACTGGTATAAAATCAAGCACATAGATCAATGGAATAGAATAAAGAGCCCAGAAATAAATCCATGCATATTTGACAAAGGAGCCAAGAATACTCAACTGGGGGAAAGGATAGTCTTTTCAATAAAGAGTGTGGGGAGGTCTTCCCTGGTGGCGCAATGGTTGAGAGTCCGCCTGCCAATGCAGGGGACACGGGTTCATGCCCCGGTCCAGGAAGATCCCACATGCCACGGAGCGGCTGGGCTCGTGAGCCATGGCCGCTAGGCCTGCGCATCCAGAGCCTGTGCTCCACAACGGGAGAGGTCACATCAGTGAGAGACCCACATACCGCAAAAAAAAAAAAAAAAAAAATGTTTTTTCCCCCAAACCACCAACCCCAAAAAAAAAAAAAAAAAAAAAGTGTGTGGGGAAAACTGGATATCCATATGAAAGAAATGACATTGAACTTTTTATCACGCCAACCATGAAAAGTAACTTGAAATGTGTTAAAAACTTAAGCATAAGACCTGAAACTATAAAGCTCCTAGAAGAAAACATGGAGAAAAATCTCCTTGAACTTGGTCTCAACAATGATATTTTTTGTATATGACACTAAAGCACAAGCAGCAAAAGCAAAATAAACAACTGACACTACATCAAACTAAAAGGGTTATGCACAGCAAAAGAAATAATCAAAAAGAAAATGAAAAGGCCACCTATATACTGGAAGAAAATATTTGCAAGCTATATATCAGATAATGGATTAATATCCAAAATATGTAAGAACTCACACAACTCAATAGCAAAAAGGCTAATAATCTAATTAAGAAATAGGCAAAGAACCTGAATATACATTTTTCCAAAGAAGATATTCAAATGACCAACAGGTACATGGAAAGGTGCTTAACATCATTAATCATCTGGGAAATGCAAATCAAAACATACCTGTTTGAATGGCTATTATCAACGTGAAAATGTGAGAAATGGACACATGCACCTTTGGTGGGAATGTAACCTTTGGTGGGAATGTAAATCAGTCCAGCCGTTATGAAAAACAGTATGGAGGTTCCTCAAAAAATTAAAAATAGAACTATCATGTGATCTAGCAACCTCATTTCTGTGTATATATCCAAAGGAGATGAAATCAGGATCTCAAAGAGTATCTTCAGTCTTACATTCATTGCAGCATTATTCACAATAGCCAAGATATGGAAACAACTTAAGTGTCCATCTATGAGTGAACTGGTAAAAAAATTGTTACACACACACACACACACACACACACACACACACACACACATTAGCATATATATTATTCAGGCATAAAAAGAAGGCAATCCTGCCATTTGTGACAAAATGGATAGACTTTCACTTAGTTCACTTATCATATAAGTGAACTAAGTCAGACAGAGAGAGGAAGACAAATACAGTATAATGTCACTGTGTATGAACACTAAAAAAAGCCAAACTCTAGAAACAGAGAGTAGAATAGTGGTTTCCAGGGGCTGGGTTGGGGAAATGGGGAGATATTGATCAAAGAGTACAAACTTCTAGTTTTAAGATGAAAAAGTTGTGGGGATCCAATAAACAGCATGGTGAATATAGTTAACTGTGTTGTATATACACTTGAACGCTGCTAAGAGAGTAGATATTAAATGTTCTCCCTACAACAAAAATAGTAGTTATGTGAGGCAATAACCTTATGGTTAACTAACATTATTGTGGTAATTATTTTGCAATATAAACATGTAAGTCATCACTTGTAAACTTTAAACTTACACAGTGTTATGTATCATTTATATCTCAGTAAAGCTGGAGAAAAAATGATATTATTTAGAAGACTCAGCTTGTGGAAGCTAAATCCCAGATGCATTTACAGGGAAAACTTAGTTACAGTTTAGTTACAGTGTGGTATTTTTCATTTATTTGATTGTTGATTTTCCCACATTTTTAGTCAACAATTTTTTTTTTTAGAGACTGTTTATATTTGCTCTGCCATGTAGAATATCTCATTTTACAAAGTGAATTTTAAATAAAATTTATACATTTAAAAATCATTGAGACTCATTATTTTAAAAATGGCTTTACTGGGAATAGTTTTCAAAAAAAATCTAAAAGAGGAAGTTATGATCACACAGTAAAACCTTTAGTACATATACAGAAAAACCTATGTATCAAGGAGTGAGCAGGGACTAGTGAGCTGCAGTGAGGACAGTTCTTTAAAGAAAAGGAAGTCAAGGAGCTAAGAGGCTAGAAATTCTGAAGTTGTCAAAGTGCATTTTGAAGACACCCTCAAAAATTGAGTGCATAGATTATGGATAAGGGCTGTGAACCAGTTGTTAGATTCTTAAAGAATATGGGTCTTAACCCAAGGTCAATTAATGTCAATAAGTAAATAAGGTGTTTAGGATAGAACAGTCACAGTTGTTTAGACTTCAATGGAACAATGGAACAGGATGTTTTAAAGGAAGTCACTCCTGGGCATATATCCAGAGAAAACCATAATTCAAAAAAATACAGGTACCCCAATACTCATTGCAACACTATTTACAATAGCCAGGATGTGGAAGCAACCTAAATGTCCATCAACAGAGGGATGGATAAAGAAGATGTGGTACACATATACAATGGAATATTACTCGGCCATAAAAAAGAAGGAAAATGCCATTTACAGCGACATGGATGGACCTAGGGATTTTCATACTGCATAAAGTAAGTTCAGGCAGAGAAAGACAAATATCATATGATATTGCTTACATGTGGAATCTAAAATGTGGTACAAATGAACTTCTTTACAAAACAGAAATAGAGTCACAGATATAGAAAACAAACTTATGGTTACCAAGGGGGAAAGGATGGGGAGGGATAATTTGGGAGATTGGGATTGACATATGCACACTACTATATATAAAATAGTTAACTAATAAGAGCCAACTGTATAGCACAGGGAACTGTGCTCAATACTCTCTAATGACCTATATGGGAAAAGACTCTAAAAAAGAGTATTCACTTTGCTGTACTGCAGAAACTAGCACAAAGTTGTAAATCAGCTATACTCCAATATAAAGTAATTAAAAACAATTTAAAATATGTAAAGGAAGTTTGAAGTAAGTACAAAATTTATGTGGGAGGGACCTCAAAGGAGGTTAGCATCAAGAGTAAGCTAGATTTCAGTTAAGACAGAAAGGCAAGGGAACCTTGTTGAGAAGAGCTTGGTGATACAGGAAACTTGATTAACTATGTGATAATAGTTCCTGAGGACAAAATGAATGGATTTGAGTTTAGGAAGGAAAGAGAAGGTTGGGTCTAAGGGAACTAAGGGGACTAGTTGGGACTAAGGAAGCACATATCAATGTGCAGGTGATAGTGTGGTCAAATGTGCGTGCGTAGTGGAAGGGCTGAGGTTCACATTTCATCATTGACTGATAAAAACAGGTTTGAGAGGGGCAAAAGATTTAGTCTCAACAGTGGTTCTTGGCTGTGGTACCAAATAGTGCCTGAGCATTATCTGAATTGTCTGGTCAATGTCATACCCTGAAACCACTAAGTAAACTGATAATGGGCCCAGAAACTGCAGATGCTGCTTGCAACCTGGGCTGGATGATATCTAAGAAACTTCTCACTCACGGGATATACTTAAGTTGGTGATGTATATTTCCTAGTAGTGACTTTAAATTTGCATGTGTGAATTATGAATGGATAGGTGCCTCTGTGTGTGATCCCAGTGTAAGGATGTCTGTAGACTGTATTTATGAATTTGTCTGGAGCTGCTCAGATAATTAAAGCAATGTACTTAAGAAGCCAAGTATACAGGTTCATTTCCTGTGAGAGCTTTTTACATCTTCAGGGTACACAACGCATAATAGAGCCTTAATAAATGTTTGTTATTTAAATGAATAGTGAATAAACACCTCACAGGGTGAAAGGGAACGTGCCTTTAAAGTTATTGCCACTGTCTAGGCCTTTATGCACAGCCAGCATATTCAGAACTTCATGCTTGAGTCAGTAAGAGAAATGTTGCAAGAGAGTGGGACAGATGAGCAAAATTATCACTGATCTCAGACAAGCAACCAAAGGACACATTCTTCTAAGAGTGTGAGTAATAACACATAGTGTAGTGAAAAAAAGAAATTCTTCTGTCCTAAAATTCTCAATCCAAGATTGGCATGGACATATATATACACTACCACACGTAAAATAGATAACTAGTGGGAAGCAGCCGCATAGCACAGGGAGATCAGCTCAGTGCTCTGTGACCACGTAGAGGGGTGGGATAGGGAGGGTGGGAGGGAGGGAGATGCAAGAGGGAAGAGATATGGGGACATACGTATATGTATAACTGATTCCCTTTGTTATAAAGCAGAAACTAACACAGCATTGTAAAGCAATTATACTCCAATTAAGATGTTAAACAAAAATAAAAAACAATAAAAAAATAAAATTCTCAATCCTTTTGTCAAATATATAAATGTTCTATAAGAATATAAAATAAAGATACTTTAAGAATAAAAGTAACCAAAAACTTTATTATTTTCAAATATTTGATGAAAGCATATGAATTAAATCTGAATAATTATATTTGATTAGCTTAATAAAATAAGATAGCTATTTTGCTAGCATTTTCTTATTTCCTTACTATCATATACCTTGTGACAATTTTTAATACATTTATATATTTTCTCATAGGGTGCAAATTTTATGTAAGCTACGCAATAAAATTAAAGCATTTTGCTTAGGAAGTTGTATATTTTTATGTAAACTCTAAAATACTTTTCCCTTGTTGGTTTCCATGAATAGACTCTAAATATCTCCATGGGTTAAAAAGTATGTGAATGTAATTTAACATATGCTCTTCATAGAAATGCAAAATTAAAGAAATAATGCAGAAGGAAAAGAAAAAATCTATTCTTAATCACCTCAAAGAGAAAATAGTTTTAACCTTTAGGTTGTTTCCTTTCTTACTTTTCTTTATGCATACATAATATTTTTATCAGGGGATATAATATATATACACTTTTGTATCCCAAACTCCTTTACATTATAACATAAACAGACTTCTATTAACAACTTTTGAATGGTTACATATTTTCCATATATTATTTTAAACAAAATGTATTTATTGAATGCTTAGACACTAGTCTAAATACAGAGATTATAGAGGTAAATAAAATACGCTGTTGGGGAGGGGGAAACTTCTCCCTTACCTTTCTTGAGTTCTTTTGACTGGTGTAATAATTAGATTGAGACAGGATAGACTAATAGGAGAAAAAAAGAAAAAAAAACAGATTTATTTCATACTTCCGAAGTTCTCATAGAAATGGAGACCAAAGGGTGGCCAAAGTAGGCAGATTTTAAACTTTTTAGACAAAGAAACAATAAATTTGTGAGTAACTGACAGCACAGGGAAACTTAGGCTTTGGGTGCTTAATTAGTGAAGAATCTAAAGAGAGTTTGAACTTGGATAGTAAATTAGTAAATAAGTAACAAGGTTTATACAGGCTTCTGGGCCCTGAATTCCCTATCTCTGGAGATAAGGGTGTCCTTCTACATCCAGATGCAGGAAGGGCACCTTTCACATGAGAGATTATTTCTTATTCTCAGGCAGACAAAATGTCCCTCTTGAATGGGCTGTTTCTTAAGTAACTTTAATTCAAAATAATCAATATGCCACTTCAGCATATTTTGGGGTGGCCTGCCCTGAGCCCCAACAAGACCAAATCTCCATCATTAAATAGTCCTCTCATATTGGAAAATATTTTGAATGATAGTTAATACAAAGGAACACAAATTTACCAAAGCACTATGTTTGCATTTGACGGTCTGGAGGAGAAAAAAATATATATTTGTCATATCACAGCTTTTCACATATGTCTAATGTAATTGTTAGTTTACTTTAACTTCGTTTTATTTGGAAGACAAAGTTTTACTTTTAAATCTAAAATCTACTTTTCTTAAACCTAAAATTAAACAAAACCCCAACCATAAATGAACAGAAGCAGGGTTTTGATTCTTAAGTATCATTAACTTGATTTTAGGTTCTAACTTATTTTAAATAAATAATGAGAAACAGTAGTGCCCTGTGGTTTCTCATATAAAAAGTTATGTTCACATATCAGCCAGACTGTCATTGTCCTACATCTGTTATATGGCAGCAACATTATTTATTACGTCTTTGTTCAACCAAAAGGCTCTTTGGTTTTGGTTTTACCCCAAATTTAACAGATGAACTGTGTTATCTCTGCACAGAAGTTATTTTTACTCTTTAACTTGTGAAACTTAAATGCTTGCATGTTTAAAAGCAAACAAACTGTTGCTTTCTGCCTCAATGCCACAAAAAACCTGGACCATCTGTAGCTCATCACTTTCTTGGTCAATTATAGATGAATGAAGTCCTGAAATACTGAATAGATAATCCATCAAATAAAACCAAGGGCATGAGGCTTTCTTAAAGCAATTTCCCAATCAAGGTAGTAATTGCTATTGTTTGATCATGCTCCCTGTTTTATTTCCTTGGGCATGAAATGGCACATGGAAAAGACATTAGCCTCCTGAGGGACTCAGTATGGTTGTTTCAGTTTCTTAGAGGAAGCTGAGTTAACATTTAAAAAAAAAAGTCATGTTATACAGCAAAGGTTTTATAATTTCTGGTGGAGTAACTTCAGTAACTCTATGATTTCACTTAAAGAAACCTCAACATTGAAAAATTAAATTTCAATGAACACTATAAAAATTAGGTAGAACACACTGGCTTATAAGTATAATTGGTTTTACATTATTATTAATATCTGGTTTATTGTATTTTTATATTTTTATGTATACTAAACCATAATAATTTGCCATATTATATTTTTAACCAATATGGAAAATTTGTGATTGTGCAGTGTTGAAGTTATAAAATATGTTTTGATGTGAGAATATGTTTTGGAAATTTGTTTGGGAATAGGATATTTTGGAAATCAAATATGATAATTTATAAAGGATAAAAGGGATTTCTGTGTTCCTAAGCCTTGCTTTATCACAGATAATTCCTGGATGGTGTGGGCAAGTTCTGACTCTCTCCACTCTATGTTCACCAAACACCCTAATTTTCTAGTCTTCAAGCTCATCTTATTTATATTTCTTTGCACTTTGTACTTTTCCCTCTGTCTGTTATTCTTTGCCCTAGGAATTTTCATTGCTGACTGCTTACTGACAGTTAAGACCAAACTTGAAATTTGTTCCTACCATCACCACCAAATCAAAACTAGACTTTCGGGGCTTCCCTGGTTCGGAAAAAAAAAAAAAAAAAAACAAAAAAAAAAAACTAGACTTTCAATCTTCTCTTGCCAACTGTTCTAAATCCCATCAACCTGGATTTTCATCCCTCCTTTTTCCTTCTTTCCTCCTTTCCTCCCTTTCTTCCTTTCAGCATGTATCACTACTGAACTATCTTGTTTATTTGTTTCTACTTGCAGATCAGTCCTCTCCAACCACCCCCACCATATATACTCTCTGTATTTTTAACACTTTATTCCCAATACATAGAATGGTACCTGGTAAATAAATATTTGTTGAATAAATTAAAGAAAAGTAAACAAATAGATTCAAGTGAAGTTTCTTATACATCTTAAAGAGACAATAAAAATAAGATTTTCTTTGAATCTCCTATATTTGAATTATTCTGTGTATAAAAATATATGTTATTCTGGTTGGTATGTAGTGGTGTCTAGTGTTTTAATTTACATTTACTCATAGAATTTTATTATTATTATTTTCTAGCTATTCTGGATTATCAGTTCTGGTTTTCTCCTTCACCTTACAGTTATTTAAAATAATTTCTGGTAATCTTGTTTTCAATTTCCAGATTATTTTGATGTTTGTTTATAACTGACTTTAATATTTCTCTCTTATTTTTATTCATTATGTCCATAAAATGTTTTCTGTATTAATTACCTTTTGAAATGTATGTAAATTAACTTTTGAAATGTGTGCAACATGTGGTTACCTTTGGTAAATTAATCTTCCTTTTGTCCCTAAAAAGTATTATTCCAATATAAAATAGTGTTTAATATTTCCCTGTTGGTTCAATACTAATAATTATTATATTCAGATTCTTTGTGTTTTATTAACTTATTTTCTACTAAAGCAATGTTTGACAGTGATGAACAAAAGTATATACTAATACTGAATTTCCTTTTGTTTCTTTGTATAGTTTATGTAGATTTTTCATGATGTATTTTCATACTATGATATTTGGCTTTTAAGCATTCATGATATCAAATTATCCTTATGGATTATACATTTTGTACCTTTCTATGTTTCATTTAACACTTGTTACCTTGAATTTAAACTTGTCTGATATTTATATGAAAAAAATTTAGCTTCTTTTTTTAGTATTATCCTGATTTTTTCATCCATCTTTGTAATTTCAAATTTCCAAATCACTATCTTATATAATGCAAAGATGGTTCTTCTTTATTGATTCAATAGGTAAGTTTATTCCATCTACATTTATATGGAAATTTCTTTGTTTAGATTCTGCTTCTTTATTTTATTATGTGAATTCTTGCTTTTAATGTTTTTGTATTTCATATTTTCTAATATATGGCATGGGTTTTATTGTTTCTCATTTATTTTTGCTTTGGTTTCTTTCTCAGTGTTTCCTCATTCAATCTCCTTTAGTAGTTACCTTTCTGCCTTTATAAAATATACTTACAAAACACACTTATCCACTTGTTAATTTTTAAGATTAGTACACAATTTTTTTTCTTTTTCCACATTACCTCATTCTTTATACTTTCTATATTATGATTATTTTTTTCTAATTATTCTAAATTTTTGGATATATTCATTATGTTCTACAATAATAATTCCCATAACTAAATTTATATGAACTGAATTGTTTTAAAATATCTATATTTAGTGCCAATACCTTTTCTATAACATTACGTGAACCTCTCAGAGAAAATCCCAAATTTAGCATCATTTACCAAGAATAATGATCTTTATTTATTAACTGAAGAGATAAGCCTAATTCACTAAGATCATAGTTTTTAAGCAAGCTATACAAAGTCAATGAGAAACCATTTCTGGGATGACCATGCCATCCAATTTTCCAGAGACTGTTCTGGTTTTAGCACTAAAGTCTCATTTCTGAGGAACCTCCTCAGTCTCAGGAAAACTAGCATCATTAGTCATCTTACTTTTGCCTCTGTATAGTTATTGCACTTTGGTGGTGAGCCTGGCACAGCTGTTGATCATCAGGACCAGCAGTTAAAGTAGTGAAAGAGTAAATAAGATGAAGGTCTCTATCAGTCCATCAACATGTCTAATGGCAATGATCTTCTACAACTAAGGTCTACAGCTTCAAATCTATCTTCTAAATCCCACTCAAGTTTCTCCTCATGTCAACTCTAACCCAGTACCATAAAGAAAAGGAGATTCTGGGAAATGTAATTTCCATGCTGACCACATCAACACTGGACAAGCCAGCACACCTAAGAAAATGGACGTGGATAAATAAGAGTAAATGAGCATTAGGGATACAAGGAAAGATATTTATAATTGTAGAGTTTATTGTTTCATAATTTCAGAAGTACAATGATTTTGGATAATAAAAATTGTCCTCATGTGATAGGGAATTTGGGAAGATAATGTGTAGTTGAGCTAAAGTGTCCGGGATTGAGAAGGTCAAGGAAATGACAGGTAGAATTGATTCACGTGATTACTAATTTCATCTTGAAACAAAAATATTGTGAATAATGAGTGACAGCTAATTGTATAATGGATAAAAAATGGTGATTAGGAGGCATTAAGACGCATAATATGATGGAGAGACCATCACCAATGAGGATGCAAGAGACCACAGATTCCTTTCCTCCAAACCTAAAAGAATAAACAACTTTCCCTTGAGAGGAGCAGCATTCTCAGCATGGGTCTGCTTCTTGGCAAGTGTTGAAGGAAATTTTTAGTGCATCTGTAAGTAAAATTCTTAGTCATGAAACAGGCGTTCTTGCATACATAATAGAAAAGGTTGGATTGGAAGCCTGTTGTTGAGATGGATCAGAACAGAAGTGATTAAACACTAATGACATTTAACTGTATGAAAATATATACAATTAAAAGGCTTATGACTCTATCAATGATCAAGGATAACTGAAATGTTAGACATACTTTCTTCGTCTAAGCTTAAGTTTTTAAAAAGATAATAGTGATAAATTAAATGGGAATAACAACATTTTTCCTGGTAGATGAGGAGACGCTTAGAATGATAAGGACTCTTCTGTTGCCTCTCGAGATTCTACACTGCAGATAGATCTTATATCTGTTGGTAGAACAACTTTTATTCCTCTGAAATGAGTCAGTGTCAGTCTGGACTAATTAAGTGAACTCTAGGAAGGGACACATAACTTACAGGAATTGTCTGTACTTAAAAGAGAGAGAGACAGTATCCTTCTGGCTGATTATCTTAGTGTTTGTATAGATCTATCAACAAAAGCCATAGTCACAAGGCCTGGCTTCTGTCTACTATGGAAAGAAGAAAATCCACTATGATTCCATAAAAGCTAGATAGCCTGTTAAGAAGAAGATTTCTAGATATGTAGAATATTGGGAGGTGTGTCTAAGTTAAAGAAACTTTAATGGAAGTAAAGTCCTTGGCCTAGTAGCCATTGTCTTGGGTAGAGTGGCTTTTGAGGTTGTGCAGTATCCTGGTGAAAATGAAAAGTTATTCCCCAAATGGATGCCTTAGATCAATATTTTTCACAATATATGTTGGTGTATAACATAAGCAAAGTACAAAGACTGTAAGACTGGAGCTCCATGAATAAAACACAGCAATATATCTACCACCAAGATCAAGATATAAAACAGTACCAGCACCTCAGAGGACTTCTTTGTGCCTTATCCCACTCATTAATATTCAAAGGTAACCAATCTCCTGATTACAAAACAATATCCCTCATGAACATCAATCAAAACAGTAAATCCAATACAGCAATATTTAACAATATAATATATCATGACCAAGCAGGTAGAATAAGCAGAAATACAGAATAAGTTAAATATTTGACTGTAATGTTTATGTAATCACCAACATGCTAAAGAAAAGAAAAAACAACAACAACAACAAAAATATGGTTGCATCAATAGATGCAGACAATTTTTTTGACATATTCAACATTGAGTTATGATAACAGACTCTTAACAAATTAAGAATTAAAGGGAATTAACTTGATAAAAGCTATTTACAAAAACAATTCCAGCTAATATTATATTTAAATGATGAAAGTCTAAAAACATATTCAGTATATCAGGAACAAAGCAAAGATATCTTCTTTCACTCTACTTAATAGGGTAGTAGAGTTCCTAGCCAGTGAAGTAAGGCAAAAAAAACACAGGAGCATAAAGATTTGAAAGAAAGAAATAAAAATGTCTATATCCACAGAAGATGATTTTCTACATGTAAGAATAAAGAATCTACACAAAAGTTAATGAGACTGGGTTTCCCTGGTGGTGCAGTGGTTGAGAGTCCACCTGCCGATGCAGGGGACACGGGTTCATGCCCCGGCCCGGGAGGATCCCACATGCCATGGAGCGGCTGGGCCCATGAGCCATGGCCACTGAGCCTGCGCATCCGGAGCCTCTGCTCTGCAGCGGGAGAGGCCAGAACGGTGAGACGCCTGCCTACCGCAAAAAAAAAACCCAAAAAAACCCACAAAAAAACAAAGTTAATGAGACTGAGTTAGCAAGGCTAGAGAATACTAGATTAATATTCATTTTTATATACTCTCAAGGAACTATAGGAAATTGATCTATAATATATTATTCATTATAATAATACCCATAAACATAAAATACTTATGCATAAATCTAATGAAATACTTGCAAGGTATATCTTCTCTAAATACAAAATATTGTATATTGTTATTAAATACCTAAAAAAGTGAAGCTGTATACTGTATTCATGGATCAGAAGACATAATATTGTCAACATGTCAAATTGCTCTAAATTGATCTACAAATTCATTGCAAACCCAGTCAAAATCACAGCAGAATTTTTGTTGTAGAAATCAACAGGCTGATTTAAAAATGCAAATAGGAAGGACAAGAATATGTGAAATAATTTCGTGAAAGAAAAATAAAGTTGGAGGACTCAAATTATTACTCAAAATATTACTATTTATATTCACTAAAAAGTCACTATCAAGGCAGTTTGAAAAGCTTTTAAAAAGGTCCTAGAAGAGGGCTGACAAACTTTTCCTGTAAAGGGTCAGATAAAAAATAGTTTAGATTTTGCAGGCCAAAGTCTCTTTCACAATTCAACTCTGACATGGTGGCATGAAAACAATCATAGTTGTTATGTAAACAAATGAGAGTGGCTTTGTTCTAATCAACTTTACTGGCAAAAACCAGTGGCAGGCCATAACTGGCCCATGGGTCATAGTTTAGTAAAACCTAAACTATGATAGATAATCCAAAAATATATCCAAAAATATGTGGATAATAGATAATCCAAAAATATATCCACATGTATGTGGTCAATTGATTTCCAACAAAGGTGTAATGTATGTCAATGGAAAATGGACAGTCTTCAACAAATAGTACTTAAAAAATTGGCAACCATGTGCAAAAAATGTCCCATAATTATAACCATAATTTGCACTACATATGCATACATTGAATCACTCTTTGCACCATAAACATATGTTAATTCAAATGGATCATAGGTAAATTATTTCTCAAATAAGCTAATTAAAAATTGCTCGTAGACTTTAATGTAAAACTAAAGGTAAAAAAAAAAAATTCTAGGGCTTCCCTGGTGGCGTAGTGGTTGGAGTCTGCCTGCTGATGCGGGGGACGCGGGTTCGTGCCCCGGTCTGGGAGAATCCCACATGCTGTGGAGTGGCTGGACCCGTGGGCCATGGCCACTGAGCCTGTGCAGCCGGAGCCTGTGCTTGGCAACAGGAGAGGCCACAGCAGTGAGAGGCCCACATATCGCAAAAAAAAACAAAAACAAAAAAACAAACAAAAAAAACAAATTTCTAGAAGAAAATATGAGAAAATCTTTGTGATTTGAGTTACCACATAATTCTTTGATAGGAAGTGACACCATAAAATAAGCCATAAAAGAAGATAATTAATAAATTGGACTTTGCCAAAACAAAACACTCCTGCTCTTTGAAAGACTTTATTAAGAAATTGTTTATAAGGTCACAACTGGAAGAAAATATTTGTCAACATATATCTTATCAATGACTCATATCAGGAATACATTCTTTTAAAAATAAAAAGAAAAATACCTCTTGAAACCCAATATTAGGAAAACAACCTAATAAAAAAATATTTGGGCAAATAACTTGAATAGACTTTTCAGCAAAGAAAATGTTTGGATTGCAAACACGAACGTAAGAAGACTCATCATCATCATTCATCATTGGGAAATGTAAATTTATTCCACTGTGAAATACCACTACACAACTATTACTTTTTTTTAAAATAAAAAATAAAAAAATTATATTACAAAGTATGGGTGAAGATGTGAAGGAACTGAATACTCTATATCGTTTATGAGAATGTAAAAGTATACGGCGAATGTGGAAAACAAAGTGATATATTCTCATAAAGTTAGCGTGCAATTAACACACATGTAAGCATGGAATTGTCTAGATTGAGGCAGCTCTATGCTTAATCCTCAAGAATGCCTGGAATCTGGAACTGAACCTTAGCCAAAATTAGAATACAGCTACCTAGTGTTTTTTTTTTTGTTTTTTTTTTGTTTTTTTTTTTTGCGGTACGCGGGTCTCTCACTGTTGTGGCCTCTCCCCTTGTGGAGCACCGCCTCCGGACGCACAGGCTCAGCGGCCATGGCTAGCGGGCCCAGCCGCTCTGCGGCATGTGGGATCTTCCCGGACCGGGACACGAACCCGTTTCCTCTGCATTGGCAGGTGGACTGTCAACCACTGCGCCACCAGGGAAGCCCAAGCTAGTGTTTTTAATACAACCTTTAAAGTCAAAACTCTCCTAGAGACACTTTGTACTCTCTTGTCAACATTGTTTAGTGATGGACTGGTTTTCACTACATGATCATTGAGATATGAAGGCCCTTCTGTGAAATTGTGTCTTGGTGTTTGTGAAACTGGGATGCATTGCTCATTACTTTGTGGTTCATAATCCAAAAATAAGGTGAGCCTATGTGACTAATAAAGAATCCTGGGGAGCTGCCCCTGTGAATTTTTGGAGTGTTCTGTGATTGTCTACACTTTCTTTTTACCCACTATAGTATATCCTTGGCCTTTATTAAAACTTTATGCAAGTATATTGTGTGGAGTGCATGAGTCCTTTGAATTATCCAATCCCAAAGGATGGGTTGCAGTTCACGCTGTGAGAGGGATAAACTGAAATAACCCTTAAATCTAATTGAGATGATGGGGAAGGATTTGTTTGTGAGAAAGAAAAAGAGGAAAGAGGTGGTTGAGAAACTTTGTTGGCAGAATGGCTTCCTGGTTGCCCTTGATTTGAGGCTGCTCAACAACTGTGATTACTGATGGAAGCATATTAGTCATACTTGCAGTTGGCAAATTCATGGCTGGGAGACGGCTAACGTATTAGAAAAAAAAATTCGGCACATAGAAGGTGAGCAAATAATACTGTATGTTAGCTGCTTCTGTCTGTTTTGGTGAAATGGAAAGTAAAAGAAAAATAGCTCCAGACTTTCAGAGCCACCTTGTTATGGCTGATGGTTCAGTCTAAAAAGGGGAGAGATGTGACCTTAAAGGGGCAGATACCTCTTTTGACCAGAATGCAATCTGTCTGACTGATAATCAATACAAATATAGTATGGTGTACATGTGCACGGAATCAGGAATATAGGAATTATAAGAATATAGGAATATTCAGTCAATAGTTAAACTACTTTGTGGTCTCCCTGGGCAACCTCCTGCTGAGATATTTTACTGAGCCTCTTTTGAAATATATTTTATAAATTAATGATAAAGAAGCAACTTCTTTAGATTGAGATACTGTCAGTTGGAAGGGCTTGTTCAGTCTTTCTCAGGGTCCACAGTTAGATGCAGCTTTTTCAGAAATATGGATAAGCGGACAAACTCCCAACTGAGTGGAACAAAGATAGAGTTCAAACATAGGCCTTGACAAGTTAATTGTCCTATTCTCCCTTTTGATACTTATAGAATCTTTTTCTAAGGCTGGTAAAATATTGAGAATGCAATCAACATTAGACTTTTTATATGATGCTAGTAAAGTTTCCCATAATTCTATGCCTTTGACCCAAGTAATACTTGATGCTTTGATAAAAGAGATTCTCAACTCCTTATGAGACTCTGTTGTTGGGAGCGGGGACATACAGTAGGGAGAAAAATGTGAGGATCTTTTTGCCAGTCTCCTTGTACAGCTCCAACCAATGGGGATGAATGATGAGAAAGTGTTTAATATTACTCATTTATCTTCTCTTTTTTTCATTTTATTGCTAATTAGCCATCTAAACATTGTTGAAGTTATGAAAATTTTAATAGATAGTTATAAGACATTAGTAATCTAGCTATCCCAACAACTCAAAACATTAAAGGATTTTAATGTATTAATTTAGCCTGACTTTGAATTTTGATAATGTTATAAAAGAAGAAACTTCAGGCCTTTCAGAACCCGTGATTACTAAAATGAGTCTTAGGTAAGAGAGAGTATTATGATTCCAAGTGACAGGACCAAAGATCTCTTGGTGAAATTCACAGTAGGGGATCTGAGGTCATTTGCATAAGTATGGATAAAGTGGACTGAGGATTGTGAAGAAACTTCATAGGGTCTGTTGAATGCTTATGCTGATTAGCCTGACCAAAGTACAGGTCCCAGCAAAAATGGTAAATTTCTCATATAACTTCAATTGGAGTTAACAGAAACATTATTTCAACAACAAAAAATACATTGTCTTTGACAGCTCCAAAGGTATTGTTTGAGATGTTTGGTTTATGGAGAAATCCCATATCACATCTGGGATTCTATTAGTTTCTAGTCACAAGGTTACCAGAAGAAATGAATTTAAGGAGGCTCTGAAAAACAAAAGTCTTTGTTGAAGTTTCTAAGAGACACTGCTCAATCCCTTTGTTTCTTACGGCCCCCCCATGCTCCAATAATATTGGAAGTTTCTACCATGTTCAATCAAGCTGATTTGAGCGTTGGACAGAAACCTGTTTGACTTCCTGTGGAATACATATTTTCTAACTCTTCTTTTTTTTTAGTTCTGTCAATTTTCCTTTATAAAATTGTTACTGGGAATATATCAATTTATAATTATTTTATCTGACTCATGATTTAAGACTATAATGTGAAATGCCTTCTTTACAATGGCATGACTCGTCATTCTTCATCTAATGAGATAGGTACATCATCTTTTTCCTGATCCATTTTTTTTTTTTTTTTTTGAGGTACTCAGGCCTGGATGCGTAGGCTCAGCGGCCATGGCTTACGGTCCCAGTCGCTCCGCGGCATGTGGGGTCTTCCCAGACTGGGGCACGAACCCGTGTCCTCTGCATCAGCAGGCGGACTCTCAACCACTGCACCACCAGGGAAGCCCCCTGATCTATTTTTGCATGCTGCATAGTTTTCCATACTCTAATTTATGTCATCTGCTGTTAAGAAACATAGACTTTGTTTTACTTTCCTACTAAAAGTTACTTTTCTATAATACTTGGAATATTTGCTCTGTTTACATATTGTGTAATCATTGCTGTATTTAGTTTAAATCTGTTAGCTTTCTTTTGGTTTCTACTTGTTGCTGCTTGTCTTTGTTGTTTCTATTTTGCTTTTTATTTATTTTGGATTAATCAAGATTTTCTTTTAAATAATTTAATTTTTCCTATTATTTTGTTAGTTATACACGAATTTATACTTTTCTAGTATACTCTATAATTGACAGTAGACTTCTTAGTGGCTGCTTCAGATTTTTATTCTAAACATTTTGTGAAAAATGGAAAGATATGAAAATATTTTAGCTTTGTTTTCACCCTTGATTTTGGGCTATAATTAATAGGTATTTTAATTTCACATATAGTTACAAGTATACATTAGACTATTGTTATTAATATTATTAATATTATAGTTTTTTTGATACATTTATTTACTTATTTATTTTTGGCTGTGTTCGGTCTTCGTTACTGGGTGCAGACTTTCTCTAGTTGCAGTGAGTGGGGGCTACTATTTGTTGTGGTGCACAGGCTTCTCATTACGGTGGTTTCTCTTTGTTGCAGAGCATAGGCTGTAGACACATGGGCTTCAGTAGTTGTGGCACATGGGCTCAGCAGTTGTGGCTCACGGGCTCTAGAGCACAGGCTCAGTAGTTGTGGCACACGGGCTTAGTTGCTCCACGGAATGTGGAATTTTCCCAGACCCGGGCTCGAACCCATGTCCCCTGCATTAGCAGGCAGCTTCTTAATCACTGTGCCACCAGAGAAGTCCCTATTAATATTACAGTTTTAAACAGTGATCTGTTTTGATAATTATCCACAAATATATATTTTTCAATATCATCATTTCTTTTGAAGTCTATCTGAAATCATTCTCTCTTTTTAAAAAAATAAGTATATTTATTTTATTTTTGTTTACATTGGGTCTTCATTCCTGCTCACAGGTTTTTCTCTAGTTGCGGTGAGTTGGGGACTACTCTTTGTTGCGGTGCACAGGCTTCTCATTGCAGTGGCTTCTCCTGTTGCAGTTCACAGGGTCTAGGCATGTGTGCTTCAGTAGTTGTGACACATGAGCTCTAGAGTGTAGGCTCAGTAGTTGTGGTGCATGGGCTTAGTTGCCCAGTGGAACTGGGCCAGGGCACAAACCTGTGTCCCCTGTATTGGCAGGTGGATTCTCAACCACTACGCCACCAGAGAAGCCCTGGAATCATTTTCTTCATCTTCAGGAATTCTCTTTAGTATTTCTTTTAGTAAAGGTTTACTGACAAATTCTATCAATTTTTTGTGTGTGTTTGTGCTGACACAAACACACATAGTTTTGGAGCCCATTTTTTCAAAAATGTTGAAGGATTTGATGTTGAAAAATTTTTCTTTACTCGTTATAAAGATTTTTTAAAATGTTTCTTCTGTCTTCTATAATTTATTTTTAAAGTTAACTGTCAGTTTTAATTTTACTCTTAAAGTAATAATGATATGTTATTCTTTCTAGATGCTTTCAATTTCAAGATCTTCTCTTTGAATATAATTTTCCACTCTTTAACTTTATACACCTATATTTAATTATAACCTGAGAGTAATTTAATTAAATATAATCTATATTTGGTTATATTTTATCTTGCTTGAATTTTGCTGGGAGGCTCATCACTTCAATCCAATCATGAATTCATTAGGCAGGGCTTGGTTGATGTTCTAATCATACCCATTGCACATCTGGCTCATTTTTGTTTCTCGTGCTGTACCGTCAGATTTTAAAATTAGAATCTAACAGATTCTAATCTTCAGTTTCTCAGATGTGCCGTTTTTGATTAATATTAATTAATATCAAATAATCTACTTACTCTCTTTGCTTCCTCAGATCTCTGGAGTGTATAAACATAAATAAAAATATACACACACTTATTAAATATATATACATTTCTGTGTAAATTACCACTTATAATTTTAATCATTAATAGATTTTCATATAATTTTATACACATGCAATTTTACCTACCTCTTCCTAGTTTTTGCAGTAGAAGCATTTGTCTATTATGCTCAAATATATCCTTCTTATAAGCAGACCATACAATTCTGGGCTAATATTTTGAAAACAACAATATCAACAAACTGACCCCAATGACTCAAATTTTGTGTGTAAATAATCACACAATGGAATATATTTTGAATAGCATCAATTTTTTTGTGGCTGTTCTAGAAATATTATCTTTTACTTGCCGCTCTTCATTTGCTAGATTAATAAATTCAGGAATACATGTGTATGTTTACATACCTGGCTATATTCTGATTTGGGCTATGGGTAAAAAAATGTGTGAAATTTATTACCCAAATTCATTTAAATAGTAAATACTCATTAATAATCCTACACTTATTAATAGTCTTTCTTTACCTCAAACACTGGTGTACAGTGTTTCACATAATAACAAGCTTGTTTTAAAGCAACCTTACTTAATTGGAAATATTAAGAAGTTTCTGAATAATACTAAATTTGTTTCTCTGGAGAATCAATCTGATAAAATAATACAGTATATTACAGTAAAATTGGCATTGTTCAATATCAAAGATATGATTTTGGGGAAAATATCGAGTTGAGAGTCTGTGAGTTTTTAAAAGCTGGAAAAATTACCACACGTGTCTTTACCATTGGCTTCAGAGACAAAATTAATGAAAGCCCCATTACCCAGCTTTGCTTTTCCTTACTTTAATAAGAGGTAAAGTACTAAAGAAATAGTTATATCAAAAGCCAAAGGCAACTAAATTAATATAATATCCCTCTAGTTATCAACTGTTAGATTTTCTGAAAACTTGTGATAATAGGATCATTTTTAGCTATTAATTCTAATAAATATAAAAATGTGGCTTAAAAGATGTAAAAAGTGAAGCTATTGGATCAAAAAATAATTCTCTTGGTTAAAATAGACTTCAGGAGGAAAAAAATCCTTAATTGATGTTATATATGAGAAAATGTAAGTGCTTGTCAAATTTAAATGTTCAAAGATGTCTAATAAAAACATATTTATAGAAAAGTTTTATTAGACTAGAATAAAAATTCAAATCCCTACAGAGGTTGCTACAGATATGAATTATTAGGCGTAAAGAAGCCATGTATATTCTTCAGTCATTTCAAAATTAGTAATGGCTGAAGGTCATATAAAGTTGATGTCCTTGTTGTTATTCAATTTTTTTCCTTTTTATATTGACAAATTTCTATTTTTTTTTACTATTATCTGTTTATGTATCATAAAGAGAAGGCACCCTTAGTTAAAAATTAATATTATCACTTTTCCTATCTCTCCAATATTACAACATTCTTTAATTCTATATTTATGTTAAATTCAACATACTAATTTTATTAATAGGTTTTTAACAATCAATATTTATACTCATATTTACCCTTTATGTTGCTCTTTAATTCCTTCCTTCCTGCAGTATTTTGATCTGGTATTATTTTCTTTCTTCCTGAATGACTCTCTTTGGACTTTCTTTTAGTTCAGTTCTGCTAATGTTGAAGGCTTACAGCTTTTATTTGGCAGAACATGTCTTTATTTTGACCTCGTTTTGGGGGGTGGGTATAGAGTTCTTTATACAATTTACCTTAAAGATGCCATTCATAAACTTCTGATTTTCAACATTTCTGAAATTTAGTTTTGAATTTTTATTTTTGTTTCTTTAAAGATAGCATGGTATTTTTCCTTTTCTTGGAAGATATTTCTCTTTGCCTCTGGTTTTCTTTGTATTTATTCTGATTGATATTTGCACAGCTTCTTGAATCCATTTGTGAATTTTGGAATGCTGTCAGCTACTACATTCTTAAATACTGCTTTAGTCCTATTCACTCTCTCTCTCTCTCTCTCCTTCTTTCCACCCCTCTTCTGGGACTTCATTTAAGAATATGAAAGAGTTTTTCACTGTGTCCCTTATAGCTCAATCTACACTCTTTTTCTTCCTATTTGCATCCTTTCCTTATCTGTGCTTCGATCCAGATATTTTTCTGACCTGCCTTTCAGTTTATTTATATTCTGTTCTGCTATAATGAACTTGCTTTTAAATCTATCTGTTGAGCACTTTCTTTTGGTTATTGTATTTTCTGATTCTACAATGTGCATTTGGATTTTTGTGTGTGTGTGTGTGTGTGACATTTCAATTATCTGATGCTATTTACCTTCAACTTCTATTTTAATGTATTATTCTCTATTTTTGTAAACAGGTTAACCTTAACCACTTTAAAGATGTGTCTAAAAATTCTGAAATCTAGATCATCAGGATAGTTCTGTTTCTTTTCTTTTGGCTTTAGGTCAGTTGATGCTCTCTTATGCAGTGTGATTATTTCTTTTGACCTAGAGAATTAACTTTTCCCTTTGCTAGGAAGATAGAGTGACTAATCACCTTAATTCAATCCCGACAAAAATGACTAAAAGTTGTATTACACTTTGGATTAATCTCTACTCTCTCTGGGTCATGTCTGATCCTCAAGCATAGCCTTTTAGTAGTTCCATCTGAGCCTGGGGTGTTATGCAACTCTGATGTGTACCCAAACTGCACTGTGATCCAGGTCCCTCAAGTACCTGTTTGTTATCTTTTGTGTCTTAAAAATTGCTACGTAACTTTTTTCCTCTGATTCTTAGTATCAGGCCATTCCTGCAGGACTTTGCTGAGATCATTAGCCTCTTGCTCTGTTCTTAGAATTGGAAAATGTCCTGAGGGACTGCTGCAGAATGTCATACCATATTTTACCACAACTCCCTTTTTCCTAGAATTGTGTTCTCTCAAGACCTTGTTACCTTAGAAGATCTCTGATGCCTTCAAGTATAATTAATTTGTTTATTTATTACTTTTTCTTATCAATGGGTTTCTCTTATTCCCTTTAGGACAGTTGGTCTGCTGCAAGATAATCCATCTTTTCCAAAAGCAGAATTATAATATTCTTGTAAGTTGCTCAAACCATTTAAATTATGATTTAAGTAATCTTTTACAAACAATATTTTATTGTCAACTTTGAGGACAAGATGTTTGGATGTCTATCTGCCATCAAAATTATGTCTCAACTATTCTCAATTGCAAGTGACTGGGTAAAAAGTCTCAACCAAATTTGAGGAAATAACATAAGTACGCAAATTTCTCATGAGATAAGTTATTATGCTGAAAGAAGAGTTCATGACATATTCCTGAATAATTTGCCTTTCTTCCTAAATAAAAATTATTCTTTGTAAAGAATAAATGCACATATATCTTAAAATAATTTGGTAAATAGTAATTAGTCACCATCTAAAGAACTACAATTTTTAAAGAGTTCTGAAATCTATTAGGAAAAAATAATTTGTGTTAGATCTCTACTTCACACCATATATAAAAATAAACTTTAGCCATTCTGTCTGAAAATAACAAAAATTAAGTGAAAATACAGAGGGCATGAGATAATAGTTTAAGACTTAATGTGTGGAGGTCTTCCTAAGTAAGAAAGGAAATCCAGAAACCATCATATACAAAAGTGATAGATGCAGCTATACAAATTACCCATATGTATACCTTTTCCAACCTCTGGTGTCATGATTGCTTGATCTCTGAACTTCTGGAGTATTTTTATCCTCTTTACTGTTGACACTTGTTCCCAAAGTCATATAATCAAATTCTCAGCACCAAAAACTAATTTCCCAAATCTCAACTTCTCAAGTAATTTCTGGACACACCACTGAAATAATTTCTCAAATTCGTTGTGACATCAAACCAATTAATTCTATTTTATTTTCACTATTTCTACAATTCTGACTTTCTTGATGTTGCAAGAAAATGTTTCTGATCTACCCTTTTTAGATATGTCTTTGTAAATTGTTTCAAAACATTTTTGCCACATTGCTCTGTAATAATCAACTGACAGAGTGAATTTACTTTTCTATGCTATTACTCTTCAGTTTCTCCAAAGTTCCAAAAATCTCAAAGGAAAATAACCTAGACACTTGAATAAATAGTTCAGATTTCTGGATTTCATTATTTAAAAAATCAACTGACAGAAATAGAACTATGAATGTTTTCTCTGTGTCTGCACTGAGCATCATTGATGGAGACAACTTCATACTCTATACATTGAATTCACGTTAAATTAGTAAACCCACACCTCAAACAGGATCTCAATGTTGCCTAGTCTTAAAAACTTATAATCTTACAATAAGTGTGGGTTTCTATGCTTAAAGTTATATGTCTGTATCAGTGAAGATGCCCTAGAGCAGCAGAACGATAGGATTCGTATATATACATATTTAGCCTTCTGTATGCCTAGACAATGGAACCTGCAGATATAGAGAGTTGATTCTATGCCATTTTATATAAGGGACTTGAGCTTCTGCAGATTTTGGTATCATCAGGGTTTTGGAAAAAATCACACATGAATACCTAGGGGCACCTGGAAATAGAGATAGAAGGAGGATTAATTTTAATTTTTAGGAATTGGCTGATATAATTGTGGGGGTTGGTAAATTTGAGACTTGTAAGGCTGGCCAACAGGACAGAAATTCATGTAACAATTGATGTTGCAGTCTTGAATCTGAAATCTACAGGGCAGGCCGTCAGGCTGGAAACTCAAGCATGACTTTTATGTTTCAAACTTAAGTCACAATTCCTTCTTCTTCAGGAAAGCTCACTTTTTGCTCTTAAGGTTTTCAACTGATTGAATGAGGTACACCCACTTTATGGAGGATAATCTGGTTTGCTTAAAGTTAACTGATTATAAATATTGATCATATCTATTTACCTTCACAGCAACATATAACCTAGTGTTTGAGCAAAAAACTGGGTACCATAGCCTAGCCTACAACATATAAAATTAAGCATCACAATGTGTCTTCTCTCTCTCTCTCTCTCTCTCTTTCTTTCACTCACACACGTAGTTATAATTTATAACTATTCCAGGCCTTCTCCTATAATGTGTATATGATATAAGTATAAATCTGGAGGAATATATTACATTGTAATTTGTGTGTTTTAATGAGAGAGAGAGAGATGGGTATATGCATGAAACCAAAGGTTACCTGATAATTGTACACATTCCTAAAATTGTAGCAATATATATTATATATACACACATATCTAATTTATATATGATATATGACATGTAGTCTGTAACTTATAATAAAGCATAATATATCACAGTATAATGTGATACTGTATAATATGTATCATATAATTATATGCAGTCATCCTTCAGTGTCCACAGGGGATTAGTTCCAGGACTCCATGGATACCAAAATCTGTGGATGCTCAAGTGCCTCATATAAAATGACATACTATCCACAGGTTCTGCTTCTGGGATTCTGCAGCTATGGATGGCCAGCTGGATTATATATCACTTTCTTTCCCCAAACAGAAATTAATAGTTTATGTTTTCCATAAAAATTGCAAAGAAATATTTTTGAAAACTAGATAAATAATGATTCAAACTTTTCTTCTGAAAAAATTAACTGAATTGAGCAGGTAAAATGTATTATGAATAAACAAGAATTATCATTGGTTATTTTTCTGTTAAATATTTAAATGCATTTTAGAACAATGATCATAAAAGATGATGTTAATATAATGGAATAAAAATATTTTGAAGAGAAAAAAATTATTAAGCCCAGTGTTGAAATTATAATTTTATTGCATTTGGAAAGCACAGAAATAAGGTACCTTCAATGAACTCCTAATGTTTATTTTTTAAACTTTCCTTTTTAATTAGCTTCAAATTGGAGAAAATAAAAGAATTTCATTATAAAATTGGTTAAATGTAGAAGATTATATTTCACTGGCAGTATGGATTGATGGCTGCTTGTTATGCCAATCTAGACAGTCACACATCTTGGAAATCTTAATTGACACATTCCAACCCAAATCACTTTTAATTGTTTGACAGATGTCTGTATTTAGAATTTCCTTGTGTACATCCCACTAATAATATTTTTTTAAACAGTGCTTTAAATTAAGTATATTTGTTTGTTTTTTTTAAAACATCTTTATTGTAGTATAACTGCTTTACAATGGTGTGTTAGTTTCTGCTTTATAACAAAGTGAATCAGTTATACATATACCTATGTCCCCATACCTCTTCCCTCTCGCGTGTCCCTCCCTCCCACTCTCCCTTTCCCACCCCTGTAGGTGCTCACAAAGAACAGAGCTGATCTCCCTCTGCTATGCAGCTGCTTCCCACTAGCTATCTATTTTACATTTGGTAGTGTATATATGTCTATGCCACTCTCTCACCTTGTCCCAGCTTACCCTTCCCCCCACACCCGTATCCTCAAGTCCATTCTCTAGTAGGTCTGTGTCTTTATTCCCATCTTGCCCCTAGGTTTTCATGACCATTTCATTTTTTTTTTAGATTCCATATATATGTGTTAGCATATATTTCTGCCTTACTTCACTCTGTATGACAGATTCTAGGTCCATCCACCTCACTACACCTAACTTGTTTCTTTTTATGGCTGAGTAATATTCCATTGTATATATGTGCCACATCTTCTTTATCCATTCATCTGTTGATGGACACTTAGGTTGATTCCATGCCCTGGCTATTGTAAATAGAGCTGCAATGAATATATTGGTATGTGACTTTTTTTGAATTATGGTTTTCTCAGGGTATATGCCCAGTAGTGGGATTGCTGGGTCGTATGGTAGTTTTATTTTTAGTTTTTTAAGGAAGCTCCATACTGTTCTCCATAGTAGCTGTATCAAGTTATATTCCCACTAACAGTGCAAGAGGGTTCCCTTTTCTCCACACCCTCTCCAGCATTTATTGTTTGTAGATTTTTTGATGATGGATATTCTGGCCGATGTGATATGATATCTCATTGTAGTTTTGATTTGCATTTCTCTAATGATTAATGATGTTGAGCATTCTTTCATGTGTTTGTTGACAATCTGTATATCTTTTCTGGAGAAATGTCTGTTTAGGTCTTCTGCCCATTTTTGGATTGGGTTGATTTTTTTTTATATTGAGCTGCATGAGTTGCTTGTATGTTTTGGAGATTAATCCTTTGTCAGTCGCTTCATTTGTAAATATTTTCTCCCATTCTGAGGGTTGTCTTTTCATCTTGTTTATGGTTTCATTTGCTGTGCAAAAGCTTTTAAGTTTCACTCGGTCCCATTTGTTTATTTTTGGTTTTATTTCCATTTGTCTAGGAGCTGGGTCAAAAAGGATCTTGCTGTGATTTATATCATAGAGTGTTCTGCCTATGTTTTCCTCTAAAAGTTTGATGGTGGCTGGCCTTACATTTAGGTCTTTAATCCATTTTGAGTTTATTTTTGTGTATGGTGTTAGGGAGTGTTCTATTTTAATTCTTTTATATGTAGCTGTCCAGTTTTCTAAGCACCACTTTTTGAAGAGACTGTGTTTTCTCCACTGTATATTCTTGCCTCCTTTATCAAAGATAACGTGACTGTGTATGTATGGGTTTAAATCTGGGCTTTCTCTCCTGTTCCATTGATCTATATTTCTGTTTTTCTGCCAGTACCATACTGTCTTGATTACTGTAGCTTTGTAGTATAGTCTGAAGTCAGGGAGCCTGATTCCGCCACCTCTGTTTTTCTTTGTCAAGATTGCTTTGGCTATTCGGGGTCTTTTGTGTTTTCAAACAAATGGTGAAATTTTTTGTTCTAGTTCTGTGAAAAATGCCAGTGGTAGTTTGATAGGGATTGCATTGAATCTGTAGATTGCTTTGGGTAGTAGAGTCATTTTCACAATGTTGATTCTTCCAATCCAAGAACATGGTATATCTCTCCATCTATTTGTATCATCTTTAATTTCTTTCATCAGTGTCTTATAATTTTCTTCATGCAGGTCTTTTGTCTCCTTAGGTAGGTTTATTCCTAGATATCTTATTCTTTTTCTTGCAATGGTAAATGGGAGCATTTTCTTAATTTCACTTTCAGATTTTTCATCATTAGTGTATAGGAATGCCAGAGATTTCTGTGCATTAATTTTGTATCCTGCTACATTACCAAATTCATTGATTAGCTCTAGTAGTTTTCTGGTAGCATCTTTAGGATTTTCTATGTTTAGTATCATGTCATCTGCAAACAGTGACAGCTTTACTTCTTCTTTTCCAATTTATATTCCCTTTTTTTCCTTTTCTTCTCTGATTGTTGTGGGTAAAACTTCCAACACTATGTTGAATAATAGTGGTGAGCCCATTAATAATCTTTGATTAACAAATTAATTAAATCTACACTAGTTAAACCATGCACACCTTGAAAACCACTGCTGAAACAAGCCACTATTACTTTTCAGTGTGTGTTTGGTTGAAAATCTTCTGAGTTCATTCATTCATGGGCATGCAAATGCCTATGAAACATGGGTTCATGAGTAAAAGGAGCAAATCTATAATGGAAGTGGGTAAACAAACAATGAACAGAGGAAATATATGCATTTCATTTGGTTTTATATTCTTACGTCACTATCCAGTCACATTCAAGGGAATATCTAATTCTACATTTTACTACAATAGTACTACGGTACAATAGTGCATTATTTCTGTGTTTGTACTGGTATGAGATTTTTGTTGTACAATTATAAGGTGAGGGTAATGTAAAAACTTTTTAAAAAGTCTGCCCAGTGACTTTTCCATAAAAAAAAAAAAAACAAAAAAAAACGCGAAACTTCCATGTTTGAAGAATACAGAAGCTGGTAAAATGAGGTTTTCACTCTCATTTTAAAGGGGATGATTATAGAAGCATGATATTAAACTAGAAGCAGGGAAAACAGATGGATTAATCTCATTACTAAAAAGTCAACAGGAAAGAATAAATTATATAAACAAGACATCTGGATTATTGAAGAGAAACTAATTAACATAGTAAGAAAAATGTGCCTGCCCTCTGAATTAGGAAGGAGCATTGTAAATGGTATAATCACAACGCTGAGAATGCTTGCCAACACCTCTGTAGCAGACACATGTTCTCCCTAAGGAGACATATAATTACAACAAATTATAACCTAAATATGTGTCTGTGATTTAGTAGGTATAAGTTTTCTTGTAAATTCAAACATTTTTAAGTGACAGAATTGTGCCTTTCAAGTAAGCTTAACTTATTTTTGGAACTATAGCTTATATTTCAATCATCATAAATCACTAAGTAATTACTAAAATAAACTAACATTGTTCTTGATAAAATATATAAAGCACTATTTTATACTATAATAATGTATGTATTGAATTTGGAAGTTTAAAAACCAGTCACATAATCAAATAACCTATTCACACTGTAACATGAAGATGTCTAAATACTCTCTGTCACAATTTCCTCTTTGGTTGTTAAAGCCAAGAAGTAAAGACCACTAGGAACACATCTATGTTTAATAAAATTAAGTTTATTGAGTTTGATATAACAAAGAAAGTACACTCTAGAGGAAATGAAGGTGTCCCAAGAAAGCTGGAGTAGGGAGGCCTCTTCTAAGATTTAAGATTTTGGTGGGGGGTTTTAAGGAGGGATTAAATAAAGGAGAGATGGTTATCTCTTAGATGCTGTGAAGAAATCATGGCAGTTTAGTGATTAGATTTTAAAATAAATTTTATCTACAAAACAGTAGTCTAAAAGTGGGGCTATTTTATTGGTTATTCAGAAAAAGGGGTATTTAGTTATTTTTGTGGTTGCTATGGCCTATCACACTGCAAATATGATTCTAATGTAGACTTTTCTGAGCTTCATGGTTTGGACTCCTGCAATGCTATTGTTCGTTATTGAAGATAAAATCCAAGTTACCAAAAATCTTCATATCCCTTTGGCTAATTTTTTTTGGCAAGATAATTTAAATAGTAAAATGACACTATAATTACTATACATTTAAGCACAACCAAAAATTCAGTATTCTACATTGTATACTAGAAGCTATTTTTCCTTTCAATTTGTATATAATATCTGCTTAAAAGTTATTTTAGTAAAAGTTATTTTTGTGAATGGTGTGATGTAGGCATTTTTCCCACATGGCTCTCCAATTTTTATAGGACTATTTACTGAATGCATTTCTCTGTTTTACCACTTTTTCTTGCATATAAAATGCCTATGTAGTATGCTTGGTCTGTTTCTGGTCTCTCTGCTCCTCTGATCTTTTTGTTTATTCTTGTACCAATATCACACTATCTTAATTAATGTAGCTTTAATATAATTATTGCCAACTACCTTGTATTTCTGTAAATGTATCCTGGCTATTTTGACACTGGAATTTATATAAATATTAGAACCAGTTTTTACAATTTCCACTAAATTTAATTAAGGGTATATTGAGTTTATAGATTAATGTGAATTGACATATCTACATTATTAATTCATGTAATTAATTTAAATGATATATTAATAAAGTATTAATAAAATATATTAATTATACATAAAATGTTAATATATAATACATTTATTATATATAAATATATTAATTTATCATTAATAACTTAAATGATAAATTAATTGTCCAGGGTTTCAATTGCACTTCATTATCTTATTGATTTTTAACATATATCTTTAGGATACCAGCTTTTATGATTTGTTTGTGTTGCAAATATTTTTTCCCACTCCTGTTTTTTCTTTCTAATCTCTTAACGGTGTTATGGTAGCATGAAATCCTGTTTAATTTAACCAATCTATTAAGCTTTTTATTTGTAATTGGTATTTTTATTTTATTTTATAAAACTCATCTTTTAGGAGACAATAAAAATATTCAACTATATCATATGCTAAAAGCTTCACAATTTTGCCTTTACACATTTAGGTTTACAAATCTAACTAAGTTAGGGTTTTGTATATGGTATGAGGTAAAGATCAAATTTCTTTATTTTCTATGTTGCTAATCCAATTGACCCACATTGTTTTTTGAAGACAATGTCAATAACCGCTCTTCTCAAATGCATATTGTGTTTATTTTTCATAAACCAGATATGCAATCATCTAGTTTTGGACTGTACTTTATCTTAATGGTCTTTTTGCCTATCCCTGCACCAAAACCATACTTTCTTAATTGCCAAAACATTATAAGAAGTTTTGATGTTTGGTTAGATTAGTATTTCCATCCTGTCTTGCACAAATTGTCTTAGTTATTTTCTACCCTTTGCATTTACAAATAATTGGTATAATCAATTGTCCTTTTTAACATGCATAAACACATAAAAAGACTTCCATGAATATCATTGCATTTCCCTGGTTTTTTAACTTTGTGTAAGACAAGTTGCAAATCTTATAAGTTGAGTGTTCCAAATCATAGACACCATATATGCTTCCATTATTTAGATCTTAGAATTCTTTTGATATTATTTTATAAATTTCTATGAAAGATCTTACATATTTTAATTTATATTTATTCTTATATACTTGATATGTTTTAATTGTATTTAAAATGGTACATTTTTAATTTTAGTTTCCTAAATCTTTATCGCTATTATTTAAAATAAAATTTAAGACCTTGAAATAAAGTTCTAGGTCTTTTCCACATGTCTATTATATGTCTGCAATCAGCCATCCTGGACATTTTCTTATGGATATGGCAAAATGGAAAACAGTGAAATGAGGATTGAACCACAGCACATGCTTTTCGGGTCTCTGATTATGCTGCTATTGAAAAGTTCCCATTGGGTAAAGCAAATTACAGAATAACTCTCCCACTTTCCAAGCCAAGTAACAATGCATCAATGAAATTAATTTACCTCAATTCACCTTGTGACCAAAATTACTTATATCCCTCCTATATATAATATATGTTAACATTTCTCCAAGGACCACAAAAATCTCATCAGATCATAGCATTAAACTTGGAGTTCAAGATCTTGTGATTTACATTTTGTCCAGATGTAGCACCGTGTGTGTTGCTCCTCTTGATCTGGATGATTATGTGTTTAAAAGACCACTTATCTTCTCATCACACACCAAAAGCACAATGTGGACTAAGGGAGAGAATAACTTATAAACACTCCCTTGGATTAGGTGAAAAATGGGAGACAGATACTGTCACTGGCTCAGTCATTTTGCAATCCAGCCGGCACATTTTGGCCCCAAAGTACAGAGCAAGGAATGTTCTTTCTTTTGGTTCAACTTCTCAATGTCAACTCTCCAGTTCATTTTCTCTGAAACCTTCCCTTCTGTTCTCTAGGAAGCCCATCTTTTTCCCCTTCTTGGACACTTCTGAATAAGACATTGGGTTATATGCTCTTTGAGCAACATTCTCAGCCTGTTTCCAGCCTGGAGAAATTTGGGGGCCTAAGGTATATTTCCATCCTAAAAGTTTTAGTCTCTTTTCATCAAAGATGGAGCTAATACAGTCCCCTTGAAAACTTATTTCCTATAAATCTGAATGCATTCCATTCTATGTGTCAAAAGCAATTATCACAGACTTTATATCTAACCATTGCTACTCTGGGCTTGTGATGCTGTGAGATAATGCCCTTAGGTATCCTAGAAGCCATTTTACCTGAGAGGGCATATCTCTTTAACTTTTTCAATGGTATTACCAAGGAACTTACAGTTATGCCTCTAGTTGTCTTTGCCCCAGATTGTATTTTACTTTAAGAAGGATTTTTGTCTAAAAGCAGGGGTTGGGAGAAGAGATAAGAGAGTTTTATTTTCTAAACAAGAGAGTTTTAAGCTCCTTCTATTTCTTCTAAGTTTTGCTTGTAATCGCTTCCATTCTCTATTTAGTTTTTCTCATCTTCTAGTATCCTATCATATGCACCTTGTAAAATCTACATAATATGTCACCATTCTTTTCTGAAACCTCATTGCTCAAATTTTAAAGTTCATTAGGTACATGTTTTTCTATGATCCAAGGTACTAGAAGTAGAAGCCTTGTCCGTTGTGTCACAACTATACTATATGGATTACCATTTTTTCAGCCTTCTATAACATTTTTTTCACCATTTTTCAGCTCCTGCAAATAGTCTCTTCAGTACTTTGCAAGATTCTGCTACTGACATGGTCTCAAGACCCAAAACTCAAAGTTGTGAGGTTTTGCTGTTTGCTTTCATTTTTGTTTTGTTTTGTTTTTTTCCAGCAGTACCACACTCTGGTAAAAAATTTGTCTCATACAACTATTGCAGCATAACAAACCATCTTTCTAGATGTTGTGTTTGTTTCTATATCATCACTTCTCACAGTGTACTCCAAGAACTTTTGGGATTCCCTAAGCCCCTCTAGGGTCTGTAATTGTCAAAATTATTTTTATAATAATTCTAAGATACAATTTTCCTTTTTCAGTTAAAAATATACAGCAAAGTTTTCGAGGGGTCATATGAAACGTGATGGCACACTTCTAAATGCTAAAAGAATATGTAATTGTGCATTTATGTTTTTACCATAATTTTCTAGGTTAGCATGTTTAGGGTGTAAAATACATGCATTTTCAGAGACTAACTCATTTGTCTTCAGTACTTCTACTATGCTCTTATTAACTGTGTTTGATAATACTTGCTATAGACTCTGTAACCTTATTGTGGTACAAAAAAATTTGGTATTTTTAACTCCCCAAATTTTCCCATGTAATACAAAATGAAGTAAGTATACTTTTTTTTGCCTTGATTTGTTATAGTATCTTAAAACTTTTAAAAATATTTAAAATTTATGTAAAACTAACATCTTAGAATTGAATGACCTAATCTTATACCTCTTCTGATAATCTTAGCCTCTTTTGTAGCTTTGTCCACTTACTATTTTTGTATTATCCCTGTCCAAAGACAACAAGTCCATAGAGAAATACATCATGTTTCTGAATCCTGCCGATTCTAAGGGAAAAAAAAAAATCAAAACTCTGCAAAAACAAGTTAATTTTTATTTCCCTTTGCCTTTGTTTACCTTTTAAATAGGAGACTGAGAAATATTTTGTATTGATAATTGATATATTGTTAAAAATATTTTTGTTTCAAATTTTTAGGGGTAAGATAAAAGCATCTAAAAGCAATTTTTATTAATTGGTGAGGTTTTTATAGTTAAAATTTTAAATGTTATTTTCTATTTGTTTAAAAAGTAGTACCTACTTTTGTGTCTCTGTGGATACTATACAAAAGGTAAGATGACAGAAAATAGAAATGTAAAAGATGAAATATATTACTCCACATGTACAATGCATTTAATTGATTCCATCTATTAAATTTTATCATAGTATATATGAAAATGAATGAGACATTATTTGATTTTTGAATATGCCCATCAAAGATCTTTAGAAGCCCTCATGAACATAGGTAAAGACTGTTTAATAGACTGTGGGCCTCCTCTGAGGAAGATGGTTGCACTGCTGGTTGATCATGTCCAAAATTAAGTTCAATAGGTTTGGTTTAGAAAAAGCTGTGGAATGCTTGAGGGGAATATTCCTTTCCACCCCTGAAATGTCCTCTCATGTTATCCATGACTCCTTTGTGTTTTCTCCTAAAACCACCTATGACCTGTGCAAATGTTCCTGAAAATAGGTCAGAATAATGTGTTAACTAGCTTTTTCCTCAAAATCAGTATATGTCCAAAGTCAAAATTATACATCTTTCAATTTTCCACCCCAATTTTTTCAAACCACATTATTCAGTATCATCTATCAAAGGATCTGAAAACCACAAAATTATAATTCTAAGATATTCCAATATAAAATTGTCAACTATAGGGTGTCCTCTTATTTTAATTAAAAAAAAAACCCTGTCAAATTCTTGTCGAAAAAAATCTAAAAATTCAATTATCTTGCAAATAAAAATATAATAATGTCAAACATGAAGGAATTAAAATCTGAAATCAATGTTTAACCATATATGAGTTAGAAAGATAAAGAAATATGTCTATTATAATTTCACCTTCTGCTTAGTTTCATCCTGAGAGTTCTTGTTGGCTAGGAGGAATCAAGTTCTATAAGAAGTTGCTTCTTGGGCTATTTTCTCTGGGAATGGGTATGGTTCCTTCAAAATCTTAAAAGTTGAATCAGCTTAGTTAAAAGTATCTATTAAGTCATGTTTTAAAGAGCTTAGAAAGTTAATAAGACACACTTGATTTTTCACCTTTGGCACCATCCACTGCCAAATGTAGAAAATAAGTCAACTTCAACTCCAACACAGTTATCCCAAGTAGAATCTTCCTCCCCTCAAAATGTTAATCCAGTATTCCAACCTAATATTATACCCAGCAAATTCCAAAGACCATAGCAGAGACTAAGATTGTGAAAGAAGAAGGCAAACTAAGAAAAATCTTCAAAAACCAAGGGAAGATATGCCAGTGTGAACTCAAATTGAACTGATAGAAATCTTTAAGAAAGTGATTAATTTTAGGGAACGCTCTTGCACTGTTGGTAGGAATGTAAATTGATACAGCTACTATGGAGAACAGTAGGGAGGTTCCTTATAAAACTAAAAATAGAATTACCATATGACCCAGCAATCCCACTACTGGGCATATACCCTGAGAAAACCATAATTCAAAAAGACACATGCACCCCAATGTTCATTGCAGCACTTTTTACAATAGCCAAGTCATGGAAGCAACTTAAATGCCCATGGACAGATGAATGGATAAAGAAGAAGTGGTACCTATATACAATGGAATGTTAGTCATAGAAAGGAACAAAACTGAGTCATTTGTAGCAAAGTTGATGGACCTAGAGACTGTCACACAGAGTGAAGTAAGTCAGAAAGAGAAAAATAAATATGGCACATTACGCATATATGTGGAATCTAGAAAAATGGTACACATGAACTGATTTGCAAGGCACAAATAGAGACACAGATGTAGAGAATAAACCTATGGATACCAAGGAGGGAAAGAGGGAAGGGGTGGTGGTGGTGGTATGAATTGGGAGATTGGGATTGACATATATACACTAATATGTATAAAATAGATAACTAATTAAAAAAAGAAAAAAGAAGTAAAAATAAAAGTGGTTAATTTTGACATTGCACATTTTTTAAATAGCTGGGTTAGGAGGTTTCCCCTCTGCACACTCTCTCTTTCCTCAGAGACTGACATTAGAGACATTGCCCCCTTCTCCCAAGATTTAGAAATGAACAGTAGCGATAGCTCCAGTCAATGTCTTATGTGAGGCATTTTCCATAGAGTATATTCAAATCCTTTTTATTTTTATAACCTCTTTGTACTCCATTGTTTTTTCAATCCCCATTGTAAATTTTAAACTGTCATAATTTCCACACTTACATGTGGAAGTTTATTACATGTTTATTCCTGTGCTACAGTGGCTTTATTCTTCTCTCCCTGGCTGTGAGTCGGTTTAAAATTAAGAAGATTACCTTCATGTTGTATATGATAAGCAATACAGAGACAATTTGAGGAAGGGACTGTTGAGAATGTGAATCCAGTTAACTCGATCCAAAGTTTCCTTCTTGACTCAAACAGAATGGAATTTGAGCAACCAAAGGTGACTATCTAGGCTCACAATAAAATTTTTCAAGAGTTTCCCTACTCTTCTTCAGCCTAGAAGACTCAGCGATTTTGAAGTTTAAAGGTAACAGTTATGTTCAGTTGACCCATACTTAAACAATCTAAGTCAGCCTCAACCTTACCTGTAATATTAAGCCAAATTTTGTTCATGTAGTTCAAGGTCAGCAGCCTGAGATCTAGACTGCTTAGAATCTATGCTTGTTTAAAATGCTTGTTTTGCATGGAGGTCAATTTCATTGACTGTTGCATCTTAGGTTTTTGCAACCCCAGCTTCTGTGGTTTGCTTACTGAACCCTGATCAGCCAGCATTTCTGAGGCCAACATCTGGCCAACTTTGGTTGGTCTTCCATGGTCTTTGCCTTGGATGTCTTTCTCAGTTCTTTTGGTGTTACCCAGAAGCAAACACTTTTGTGAGAACTGAAGTCTGTGGTATTTTCGAGGTATTCAGCATTTGCTTTAAGTCTGGTTGCCTCTATAAAAATCAGCCCCTCAACTTCAGTCAAAATTATAAGCTGCACCAAAACACCAAAGTAAGACTCTCATATGATCAGAATCTTAGTTATCAAAGCTTATTGTTACTCATATTCATGCCACAATCTTCAATCAAGTCATGTTTCTGTGTCCCCCAAGTTCCACTGTGTCTATTTGCCAATTTTTCTATTCCACACACCAGAATTTGAGGGATTTACTCTGTATCAGTAAAGTTTCCCACTCTTCACTTCAAATTAGTACTGAGTACTGCATTAATTTAAAAAAAGTAAATCAAAGTTTTATATAGATGAACCATGTTTAGAAGAAGAGGGCTAGTTTCCATGCACTGTATTTTTTGTCATCTTAATTACTATTTAGTATACAAAAGCTCATTCTTATTCTTAGATACTGGAGTTTGCTATAAGAATGTGAATAGAAGGGAAAGAAAATAATACTTACATTTACTTTTACTGTTGTCATCATGAAATAGAATTCAGGAGCATTCATGCTGGTAGTTTTGCTGTGTCAGAACATGGTGCTGGCAAATTCTCAGTTTTGCATTCTGCTTTGGACATTAGTCTTTATCTTGGTTATCCTTGGATTCAGATACTAAATACTTCCGGAAATGTCTAAGAATATGTGGCCATGACTTTTTGCAGGCAACTAGAGTTCCCAAAATTATAGGTTTAATTAAAATCATAGAATCAGCATGTTATAACCACCATATTAGCCATATTTTATTCTCAGGTTAGCCTGGCATTTGAATTATAAGTTAACTTGGTTAATTCTGCTTAATATGCTCTACCTGAGGAATGGTACCTTATATTTACATAAACCATATCACTTATTTAACTTTTATAGACAATAAAGCCCTCCATTTTGCGAATTAATGGATTCCCCAGAATATTATGTTAAAGTCACTCCACTGATTCCTATGAAAAGTATGTCAATTTATCTCTTCTCTAACAAGCAAAAGTGCTTATTCAATTAAAGTTGTTTTGCTATTTTAAGCCAACACACTTAAGGTAAGTTCTGTATTAATTGTCAAACCACAGTATGAGATTCTCTGTTGAACTCCACTGAAGTTTAAAGGTTTTACTTTTTCTAATTGGTAACTATTTTATTTGTTATCATATCATTAATGAATGGTCTCTTTTTACTCTCCCTTATTTCAATAGGTACAGAATCATTTCCTTTTAACAACACAGAATGTTTAAAATTAAAAAAAAAAAGAAAACTAATTAATATCTTTATTTTGCATATTAACTTCATCTAATTTTTCTACACTGCTTTACACATTGAAAATAAATTTAGCCCATGTTTACTTGTTAAGCCTCTATCCTGGTGAAAGGAACACAATATGCATATAACATGAATTTTGGGGAAGTAAAAAAACTGTATCTCAATGTCCCCTTCATAGGATTATCCTCATCAAATGGTTGTTGTGAGAATTAACTCTTGCTCTATAAATGTTAGTTTTATTATTATTACTGTAATAATACTTATTACTCTATGTTGCAAAATGCTAAACTGAAGGTCAACGGGATTAAAAGATTTTCTCAAGCCAACTTTTAAATTAAACATTTTTATTTCAAATATTTATCACTTTCATCTCCTTTGAGGGATGCAAAATCATCATTACTGCAATTTATAAAATAAAATATTCAGTTGACTTCACATTACTGACTGAAGAGAGATTTTCCTAAAATCTGTGGTGGGTTAATAGCACATTTAATTTTGCAAAGACATAAGAAAAGGGTTCCGTCTTTAAGGAACTTTCTCTGGTAAAAGAGATTGTTCCACTCCAGACTTCTTACCATAGTTTCTAATATCTGAAAATTTACTGTCTACAAATTTACAAAGTACTTTCCTGAGATCCTCCCTGTCCACACTCTCCTTTGAGCTTTCTTGTTTCCTGGAGATCCCTTGTCTGATCCCCTACAAGAAAGCAGGGCCTTCTGTATTATTCTCTCCTGTACATTTATCTCCATGGTCCTTATTTCATGAACAAGTGATGGGAGGAAAGAGAAAAGGAAAATAACAATAGGTATTTACTCACCCTCTTGGGATCACGTTTTCCTCACTTCTCCAAATGTCAAGAGAGGTTCCCCTTCCCTAGAGATTTTAGGTTTCTACTCTTCACAGGATTAATTAAGTGCTGGGGTTGATAAAATGGATGAAATCAAAGAAGAAGAAGAAGGAGGGTGAGGAGAAGAAAAAGAACGATATGGGAAATTTGCATTCTTTCTCTGTGGCCTCTTTCTCACTTCTTAGGGCAGAACTATTGGAATTCCCCTGGATTCCTTTCTGTCTATGCTAGTGCCATCTGTGAATTTTGTGGATGTGATAAGTTCAAAATGGGGAACACCAGAAGGGGAAAATTAGTAAACTCAAAAATTGTTCAGTGATACTTTGAATGATGGTCTTTTTCCCATCTCTTTACTTTTGAGAGTCTTCAAATGGTTGTTTCATGTTATTCTGTTCAGGATTCAGTATGAGAAATAGGGTGCAGTGTGGTGACTTCGTCTTATCTGGAGCCAGGACATCACTGTCACATTTTTTTTTTTTAACTTAAAGACTTTATATTTTTTAAAGCAGTTTTAGGTTCACAACAAAATTGAAGGGAAGATACAGCTATGCCATATATCCCCTGCTCCCACACATGCATAGCCTCACCATTATTCACATCACTTTCCAAAATGGTACATTTGTTACAATTGATGAACCTACATGGACACATCATAATCACCCAAAGTCCATAGTTTAACTTAGAGTTCACATTTGGTGTTGTTCATTCTATGGATTTGGACAACTGTCTAATGACATATATCCAGCATTATACTATCATACAGAGGGTTTTCACTGCTCTAAAAATTCTGTGCTTCATCTACTCATCTCTTTCCCTCATTTCACCCCTGGCAACTGCTGTTGCCTTTTATAAAATGTCAACTATTTGGAATCATACAGTACGTAGTCTTTTCAGGTTGTCTTCTTTCAGTTAGTAGTATACATTTAAAGTTCTTGCATGTCTTGTCATGTCTTGATAGTTCATTTCATTTTAGTGCTGAATAATATTTCATTGTCTGGATGTACCACAGTTTACCCACTGAGGACATCTTGGCTGCTTCCAAGTTTTGGCAATTATAAACCAAGCTGCTATAAACATGTTTGTGCAGGTTTTGCTGTGGACATGTTTTCAACTCCTGTGCATAAAAACCAACAATATAGTTTGCTGGAACACATGGTAAGATTATGCTTAGTGGTATAAGAAACTGCCAAATTGTCTTTCAACTTTCAAAGTGGCTCTGTCATTTGGATTCCTGCCACCAATGAATGACAGTACTTACTGTTCCACATCCTCACTAACATTTACTATTGTCAGTGTTAGATTTTGGTCATTCCAATAGGGGAGTAGTGGCTGTCATACATTTATATATATATATATATACATTTATTTATTTATTTTTGGCTGTATTGACTCTCCGTTGCTGTGTGCAGGCTTTCCCTAGTTGCAGCAAGTGGGGGTTATTCTTTTTGCATTTTGTTTTGTTTTGTTTTTCTTTAACATCTTTATTGGAGTATAACTGCTTTACAATTGTGTGTTAGTTTCTGCTTTATAACAAAGTGAATCAATTATACATATACCTATGTCCCCATATCTCTTCCATCTTGCGTCTTCCTCCCTCCCACCCTCCCTATCCCACCCCTCTAGGTGGTCAAAAAGCGCCAAGCTGATCTCACTCTGCTATGCAGCTGCTTCCCACTAGCTATCTATTTTACGTCAGGTAGTGTATATATGTCCATGCCACTCTCTCACTTTGTCCCAGCTTACCCTGTCCCCACCCCGTATCCTCAAGTCCATTCTCTAGTAGGTCTGCATCTGTATTCCCATCTTGCCCCTGGTTCTTCTGACCATTTTCTTTTTCTTTTTATAGATTCCATATATACGTGTTAGCATATGGTATTTGATTTTCTCTTTCTGACTTACTTCACTCAGTATGACAGACTCTAGGCCCACCTACATCACTACAAATAACTCAGTTTCATTCCTTTTTATGGCTGAGTAATATTCCATTTTGTATATGTGCCACAACTTCTTTATCCATTCAACTGTTGATGGACACTTAGGTTGCTTCCATGTCCTGGCTATTGTAAATAGAGCTGCAATAAACATCTTGGTACATGACTCTTTTTGAATTATGTTTTTCTCAGGGTATATGCCCAGTGGTGGGATTGCTGGGTCATATGGTAGTTCTATTTTTAGTTTTTTAAGCAACCTCCATAATTTTCTCCATAGTGGCTATATCAATTTATATTCCCACCAACAGTGCAAGAGGGTTCCCTTTTCTCCACACCCTCTCCAGCATTTATTGTTTGTAGATTTTTTGATGATGACCATTCTGACCAGTATGAGATGATATCTCATTGTAGTTTTGATTTGCATTTCTCTAATGATTAATGATGTTGAGCATTCTTTCATGTGTTTGTTGGCAATCTGTATATCTTCCTTGGAGAAATGTCTATTGAGGTCTTCTGCCCATTTTTGCATTGGGCTGCTTGTTTCTTTGTTATTGAGCTGCATGAGTTGCTCGTAATTTTGGAGATTAAACCTTTGTCAGTTGCTTCATTTGCAAATATTTTCTCCCATTCCGAGGGTTGTCTTTTCATCTTGCTTATGGTTTCCTTTGCTGTGGAAAAGCTTTTAAGTTTCATTAGCTCCCATTTGTTTATTTTTGTTTTTATTTCCATTTCTCTAGAAGGTGGGACAAAAAGGATCTTCCTGTGATGTATGTCATAGAATGTTCTGCCTATGTTTTCCTCTAAGAGTTTGATGGTGTCTGGCCTTACACTTAGGTCTTTAATCCATTTTGAGTTTATTTTTATGAATGGTGTTAGGGAGTGTTCTAATTTCATTCCTTTACATGTAGCTGTCCAGTTTTCCCAACACCACTTTTGAAGAGGCTGTCTTTTCTCCACTGTATATTCTTGCCTCCTTTATTCAATATAAGGTGACCATATGTGCGTGGGTTTTTCCCTGGGTTTTCTATCCTGTTCAATTGATCTATATTTCTGTTTTTGTTACAGTTCCATACTGTCTTGATTACTGTAGCTTTGTAGTATAGTCTGAAGACAGGGAGTCTGATTCCTCCACCTCCATTTTTCTTTCTGAAGATTGCTGTGGCTATTTGGGGTCTTTTGTGTTTCCATACAAATTGTGAAATTTTTAGTTCTTGTTCTTTGAGAAACGCCATTGGTAGTTTGATAGGTATCGCATTGAATCTGTAGATTGCTTTGGATAGTAGAATCACTTTCACAATGTTGATTCTTCCACTCCAAGAACATGGTACATCTCTCCATCTATTTGTATCATCTTTAACTTCTTTCATCAGTGTCTTATAATTTTCTGCATACAGGTCTTTTGTCTCCTTAGGTAGGTTTATTCCTAGATATTTTATTCTTTTTCTTGCAATGGTAAATGGGAGTATTTTCTTAATTTCACTTTCAGGTATTTCATCATTAGTGTATAGGAATGCAAGAGATTTCTGTGCATTAATTTTATATCCTGCTACTTTACCAAATTCATTGATTAGCTCTATCCATTTTCTGGTAGCATCTTTAGGATTCTCTATGTATAGTATCATGTCATCTGCAAACAGTGACAGCTTTACTTCTTTTCAAATTTGGATTCCTTTAATTTCTTTTTCTTCTCTGATACCTGTGGCTAAAACTTCCAAAACTATGTTGAATAATAGTGGTGAGAGTAGGCAACCTTGTCTTCTTCCTGATCTTACTGGAAATTATTTCAGTTTTTCACCCTTGAGGACGATGTTGGCTGTGGGTTTGTCATATATTGCATTTATTATGTTGAGGAAAGTTCCCTCTATGCCTACTTTGTGGAGGGTTTTTATCATAAATCGGTGTTGAATTTTGTCAAAAGCTTTCTCTGCATCTACTGAGAATATCATATGGTTTTCCCTTTCTATTTGTTAATATGGTGTATCATGTTGATTGATTTGCATATATTGAAGAATCCTTGCATTCCTGTGATAAACACCACTTGATCATAGTCTATGATCTTTTTAATGTGCTTTTGGACTCTGTTTGCTAGTATTTTGTTGAAGATTTTTGCATCTCTGTTCAGCAGTGATATTGACCTGTAGTTTACTTTCTTTGTGACATTTTTGTCTGTTTTTGGTATCAGAGATGGTGGCCTTGCAGAATGACTTTGAGAGTGTTCCGCACTCTGCTATATTTTGGAAGAGTTTGAGAAGGATGGGTATTAACTCTCCTCTAAATGTTTGATAGAATATGCCTGTGAAGCCATCAGGTCCTGGGCTTTTGTTTGTTGGAAGATTTTTAATCACAGTCTCAATTACACTGCTTGTGATTGATCTGTTCATATTTTCTACTTCTCCCTGGTTCAGTCTCTGAAGGTTGTGCATTTCTAAGAATTTGTCCATTTCTTCCAGGTTGTCCATTTTATTGGCATATAGTTGCTTGTAGTAATCTCTCATGATCCTTTGTATTTCTGAGTGTCAGTTGTTACTTCTCCTTTTTCATTTCTAACTCTATTGATTTGAGTCTTCTCCCTTTTTTTCTTGATAAGTCTGGCTAATGGTTTATCAATTTTTTTTTTATCTTCTCAAAGAACCAGCTTTTAGTTTTATTGATCTTTGCTATCATTTCCTTTATTTTTTTTTCATTTATTTCTGATCTGATTTTTTATGATTTCTCTCTTTCTGCTAACCTTGAGATTTTTTTGGTCTTCTTTCTCTAATAGCTTTAGGTGTAAGGTTAGGTTGTTCATTTGAGATGTTTCTTGTTTCTTATGGTAGGCTTGTATAGCTATAAATGTCCCTCTTAGAACTGCTTTGGCTGCATCCCATAGGTTTGGGGTCATTGTGTTTTTACTGTTATTTATTTATGGGTATTTTTTGATTTCCTCTTTGATTTCTTCAGTGATCTCTTGGATATTAAGCAGTGTGTTGTTTAGCCTCCATGTGTTTGTATTTCTTACAGATTTTTTTCCTGTAATTGATAGCTAGTCTCATAGCATTGTGGTCAGCAAAGATACTTGATATGATTTTAATTTTCTTAAATTTGCCAAAGGTTGATTTGTGACCCAAGATATGATCTATCCTGGAGAATGTTCCATGAGCACTTGAGAAGAATGTGTATTCTGTTGTTTTTGCATGGAATGTCCTATAAATATCAATTAAGTCCATATTGTTTAATGTATCATTTGATGCTTGTGTTTCCTTTTTTATTGTCATTTTGGTTGATCTCCCCATTGGTGAAAGTGGGGTGTTAAAGTCCTCTCCTATAATTGTGTTACTGTCAATTTCCCCTTTTATGGCTGTTAGCATTTGCCTTATGTATTGAGGTGCTCCTCTGTTGGGTACATAAATATTTACAATTGTTTTATCGTCTTCTTGGATTGATTCCTTTATCGTTATGTGGTGTCCTTCTTTGTCCTTTGTAATAGTCTTTGTTTTAAAGTCTATTCTTTCTGATATGAGAATTGCTACTCCAGGTTTCTTTTGATTTCTATTTGCATGGAATATCTTTTTCCATCCCCTCACTTTCAGTCTGTATGTGTCCCTAGGTCTAAAGATGGTCTCTTGTAGACAGCATATATATGGGTCTTGTTTTCCTATCCATTCAGCCAGTCTATGTCTTTTGGTTGGAGCATTTAATCCATGTACATTTAAGGTAATTATTGATATGTATGTTCCTATTACCATTTTCTTAATTGTTTTGGGTTTATTATTGTGGGTCTTTTTCTTCTCTTTTGTTTCCTGTTTAAAGAAGTTCCTTTACCATTTCTTGTAAAGCTGGTTTGGTGGTGCTGTATTCTTTTAGCTTTTACTTGTCTGTAAAGCTTTTAATATCTCTGTGAAATCTGAATGAGATTCTTGCTGGGTAATCTTGTTTGTAGGTTTTCTCCTTCATCACTTTAAATATGCCATGCCCCTCCCTTCTGGCGTGCAGAGTTTCTGCTGAAAGATCAGCTGTTAACTTTATGGTGATTCCCTTATGTGTTAGTTTTGTTGATTATTATGTGTCTTGGCATGTTTCTCCTTGGATTTATCCTGTATGGGACTCTCTGTGCTTCCTGGAGTTGATTAACTATTTTCTTTCCCATATTATGGAACTTTTCAACTATAAGGTCTTCAAATATTTTCTCAGTCCGTTTCTTTTTCTCTTCTTCTTCTGGGACCCTTATAATTTGAATGTTAGTGCACTTAATGTTGTCCCAGAAGTCTTTGAGACTGTTCTCAATTCTTTTCATTCTTTTTTCTTTATTCTCCTCTGCAGTAGTTATTTCCACTATTTTATCTTCCAAGTCACTTATCCGTTCTTCTGCCTCAGTTATTTTGCTATTGATTCCTTCTAGAGAATTTTTAATTTCATTTATTGTGTTGTTCATCACTGTTTGTTTGCTGTTTAGTTCTTCTAGGTCCTTGTTAAACATTTCTTGTATGTTCTCCATTCTATTTCCAAGATTTTGGATCATATTTACTATCACTATTCTGAATTCTTTTTCAGGTAGACTGCCTATTTCCTCTTCATTTGTTTGGTCTGGTGGGTTTTTGCCTTGCTCCTTCATCTGCTGTATGTTTCTCTGTCTTCTCATTTTTCTTAACTTTCTGTGTTTGGGGTCTCCTTATTGCAGTCTGCAGGTTTGTAATTTCCATTGTTTTTGGTGTCTGTCCTCAGTGGCTAAATTTGGTTCAGTGGGTTGTGTAGGCTTCCTGGTGGAGGGGACTACTGCCTGTGTTCTGTTGGATGAGGTTTTCTGGTTGGTAGGTCCATGTCTGGTGGTTTGTTTTGGGGTGTCTGTGGCCTTATTCTGATTTTAGGCAGCCTCTGTGCTAATGGATGGGGTTGTGTTCCTGTCTTGCTAGTTGTTTGGCATAGGGTGTCCTGCATTGTTGCTTGCTCGTCATTGAGTTGAGTGGGGTCTTGGCACTGAGATGGAGATCTCTGGGAGATTTTCACCATTTGATATTACATGGACCTTGGAGGTCTCTTGTGAACCAATGTCCTGAATTTGGCTCTCCCACCTCAGTGGCACAGCCCTGATGCCTGTCTGGAACACCAAGAGCCTGTCCTCCACACCGTTCAGAATAAAAGAGAGAAAAGAAAGAAGAAGATAAAATAAAATAAATAGGGCTTCCCTGGTGGCGCAGTGGTTGAGAGTCCGCCTGCTGATGCAGGCGATATGGGTTTGTGCCCCAGTCTGGGAAGATCCCACATGCCATGGAGCAGCTAGGCCCGTGAGCCATGGCCGCTGAGCCTGAGCATCTGGAGCCTGTGCTCTGCAACAGGAGAGGCCACAACAGTGAGAGACCCACATACTGCAAAAAAACTAATAATAATAAAAATAAAATAAAGTAAAATAAAATAATTTAAATAAATAATTATTTTTAAGAAAAAAAAAATTTAATTAAAAAAACAACAACAAAAAAAAAGAAACAAGAAATGGTCAGACAGAACCCTAGGGCAAATGGTACAAGCAAAGCTATACAGACAAATGCACACACAGAAGCATATACATACACGCTCACAAAAAGGGAAAAAAATATATATATATCGTTGCTCCCAAGGTCTACTTCCCCAATTTGGGATGATTCATTTTCTATTCAGGTATTCCACAGATGCAGGGTAGATCAAGTTGATTATGGAGATTTAATCCGCTGCTCCCGAGGCTGCTGGGAGAAATTTCCCTTTCCCTTCTTCGTTCCTCAGCTCCTGGGGCTCAGCTTTGGATTTGGACCCGCCTCTGCGTGTACGTCGCCTGAGGGCATCTGCTCTTCTCTCAGTCAGGACAGGGTTAAAGGAGCAACTGCTTTCGGGGATCTGGCTCACTCAGGCCAGGGGCTGGTAGGGGTACCGATGCGGGGAAAGCCTGCAGCCGCAGAGGCCAGCGTGACGTTGCACCAGCCTTAGGCATGCCGTGCGTTCTCCAGGGGAAATTGTCACTGGATCACGGGACCCTGGCAGTGGCGGTCTGCACAGGCTCCCGGGAGGGGCGGCGTGGATAGTGACCTGTGCTCTCACACAGGTTTCTTGGTGGCGGCAGCAGCAGCCTTAGCATCTCATGCCCGTCTCTGGGGTCCGTGCTGATAGCTGCGTCTCGCGCCCGTCTCTGGAGCTCCTTTAAGCGGCACTCTTAATCCCCTCTCCTCGCACACCAGGAAACAAAGAGGGAAGAAAAAGTCTCTTGCCTCTTTGGCAGGTCCAGACTTTCCCGGACTCCCTCCCGGATAGCCGTGGCACACTAGCCCCCTTCAGGCTGTGTTCATGCCACCAACCCCAATCGGCTCCCTGTGATCCAACCGAAGCTGAAGCCTCAGCTCCCAGCCCCCACCCACCCCGGCGGGTAAGCAGACAACCCTCTCGGGCTGGTGAGTGCTGATCGGCAACGATCCTCTGTGCAGGAATCTCTCCACTTTGCCCTCTGCGCCCCCGTTGCTGCACTCTCTTCCATGGCTCCAAAGCTTCCCCCTCTGCCACCCGTAGTCTCGGCCCACGAAGCAGCTTCCTAGTGTGCAGAAACCTTTCCTCCTTCACAGCTCCCTCCCACTGGTGCAGGTCCCGTCCCTATTCTTTTGTCTCTGTTTTTTTCTTCTTTCGTTTGCCCTACCCAGGTACGTGGTGAATTTCTTGCCTTTTGGGAGGTCTGAGGTCTTCTGTTAGCGTTCAGTAGGTGTTCTGTAGCAGTTGTTCCACATGTAGATGTATTTCTGATGTGTTTGTGGGGAGGAAGGTGATTTCAGCGTCTTACTCTTCCACCATCTTGAAGCCGTTCGGCCCCGGGGCTAATCTTCATTGAGGTGCACAGGCTTCTCACTGTGGTGGTTTTTCTTGTTACAGAGCACAGGCTCTAGGCTTGTGGGCTTCAGTAGTTTTGGCATGTGAGCTCAGTAGTTGTAGCTCACGGGCTCTAAAGCACAGGCTCAGTAGTTGTGGCACATGGGCTTTGTTACTCTGTGACATGTGGGATCTTACAGGACTAGGGCTCAAACCCATGTCCCCTGCTTTGGCAAGTCAATTTTTAACCACTGCGCCACCAGGGAAGCCCTGTCATACTTTTGAAAATGAAAAATCATATTATTAAAAATTAATCCAGGAGACAGATGTAACTCAGATTTCTCTCTGATAAATATCCAGATATGAACACTTAACATGAACAGTCCTCCTTTAAACAGTTTTCTATAGTCCTTGTCTCTCTCCTTTGACTCTCATTTACTCATTGACTTCTTGAAATCTTATTTCTACCCTAATAATTCCATTGGGATATTCATGAAAAGACTTATTTAACTCTGGACAACATATTACATAACTAAACATTTATTTCTTGCCCACTATCTTCCTTTTACTTAATGTCATGACAAGTCGATGGTTTTCCACCTAATTTTCTGGCACGCCTTCACATGTACCCAGGAGAATCTTTTTCCTCTCCTCCTCCCTTCAGTAGGAGTCATGTTCTATTTCTCAGTCTTCTCAATATTCATGCAGCCAAGAATTACTTAAAAGCCAGCCCCTGAGTTTCTCAATCTCCACCTGAGAAAGTAGAAAATAATAATCAGCAGGGTTGGGAAAACATGATTCCTTTTGGAAGTGCTGATGCCAAATCTGACTTTTTTTTTTTTTTTTTTTTTTTTTTTTTTTTTCTTTTATCCAAATTTTTTTTTTTTTTTTTTTTTTTTTTTTTTTTTGGTTAGCTGGATATATTGGGGTTGAGCCTTCCTTAAAATGGTCAGATAAAGACAGGGAACTCTGTTTCCTAAAGGGCACATGAGAAAGTGAGCTTGAGAACAAATGCATCTGTGGTTACTACTCCAGTGCTCCGCCCCCTCCACCTGTGAGAGTGGAGGACTCTTCTGTTTGGAGCCACAAGGCCACATGCATTGCTTTGTTCTGACCAAAGCATTGTTTAGATATATTGAGAAAATATCATAAAATGTTTAGAGTTGGATATCTCCAAAACTAATGGATCTTAATCTTGGCTAAACACTGGAACTTCTTGTAGAGCTTTAAAAACTACTGTTGAATGCCTGGAAGGTTCTTATTTAATCTGTGTAGGGTGCGGCCTGGACATGGGATTTTTAGAAACTCCTTGGTAGATAAGTTTACTCTAACATGCAGGCAAGACAGAATTACTGCCCTAACTCAACCTCAATGCCTCAAAGTGGAGAAATTCAGAGAGGTTATTTGGAGCCAGTATCTTCTAGCTCCCAGGCCAGAGCTCTTCCAAAAATAGGCTATCTGCTTCTGGCTACTTGAAGGGTTATAAAAACTCAAGGCTGCTTTGTAATAGCCATGGCTTTGTTGAGACTCCTGTTTCTTTGCTACGATGTTCCAGTAAGACAAAGATTCTTCCATCCCACTCCTGGGCATATATCCAGAAAAGAGGAAAACTCTAATTCAAAAAGATACATGTACCCCAATGTTCACAGCAGTGCTATTTACAATAGCCAAGACATGGCAGTAACCTAAATGTCCATCGACAGATGAATGGATGAAGAAGATGTGTATATGTGCATATCTATCTATCTATCTATCTATCTATCTATCCATATCTATATCTATCTATCTATATATATATATATATATATATATATATATATAATGGAATATTACTCAGCTATAAGAATGAATGTTGCCATTTGCAGCAGCCTGAAAATGCCTAGAGATTATCATACTAAGTGAAGGAAGTCAGAGAAAGACAAATATTATATGATATTACTTACATGTGGAATCTAAAAAATAATACACAGTAATCTATTTACAAAAGAGAAACAGATTCACTGACATAGAAAACAAACTCATGGTTACTGAAAGGGAAAGGAAGGTTGGGGGAGGATAAGGTAGGAGTTTGGGATTAACAAATACACACTACTATATATAAAATAGATAAGCAACAAGGATTTAAGTATAACACAGAGAACAATATTCAATGTCTTTCTTTTAAATAAATAAATAAATGTATTTATTTATTTTTGTCTGTGTTGGGTCTTCGATGCTGCACGCAGGCTTTCTTTATTTGCAGAGAGCAGGGGCTACTCTTGGTTGCAGTGCACATGCTTCTCATTGCAGTGGGTTCTCTTGTGGCACAGCATGGGCTCTAGGAGCACAGGCTTCAGTAGTTGTGGCACGTGGGATCAGTAGTTGTGGCTCACGGGCTCTAAAGTGCAGGCTCAGCAGTTGTGGCTCACAGGCTTAGTTGCTCCACGGCATGTGGGATCTTCCTGGACCAGGGTTTGAACCTGTGTCCCCTGCTTTGGCAGGCGGATTCTTAACCACTGCACCACCAGGGAAGTCCAAAATTCAATATCTTGTAATAACCTATAACAAAAAATAAACTGAAAAAATTATGCATATAACTGAATCACTTTGCTGTACACCTGAAAGCAACACAATATTGTAAATCAACTATGATTCAATAAAAGAGATTCTTCTGGACTGGGAAATAAATATTCATGCATTGATTTTTATCCATTCCAATAGCTTCAAATGACATTTGATTTTTTTTTAACGTTTTTATTGGAGTATAATTGCTTTACAATGGCGTTGTTTCTGCTTTATAACAAAGTGACTCAGTTATACATATACATATATCCCCATATCTCTTCCGTCTTGCATCTCCCTCCCTTCCATCCTCCTTATCCCACCCTCCTAGCTGGTCACAAAGCACTGAGCTGATCTCCCTGTGCTATGCGACTGCTTCCCACTAGCTGTCTATTTTACATTTGGTAGAGTATATATGTCCATATATACACTACCATTCTGACATTTGATTCTTAATTACTCAAGACCAATGTCATCCACCATGGTTATCTCTCATAATAATTTACTACAATATATTGAAATATGATTAGAAATTTTTATATGCACCTCAGGGCTAACAAATTTTGAAATATCCCAGACTCCTAATCATTGTCCCAGAACATTTTCTTTCCCTGTTGTTTCTGGATTAATAAAAAGTAGTACTACCACCTACCAGATGCTCAAATTAGAAACTGAGGTATAATTCTGAGGCTTTTTTTCTGAATTCAACCCCATGTTCCATTATTGTCCTTTGAATACTAATTTATAAATATATCTAATTTTTTCCCACTTCTGTGAAAGACTAGTAAAGCTCTTCTGATGCAAAAACCATAATCTCTTCTTGGATAGTTGTAACAACCTCCTAAGTGTTATTCTTGATTACAGTCTTGATTTCTTCCAGTCACTTCTCACACTGAAGCCAGGATAATCTTTCTAAAATGCAAATATGATCATCTTTCTAAATTTTTATTGGTTATCCATTATCCTTATAATAAAGCACAAAACTTTTAACAGAGATTCCGTCTTCCATTCTATGATTTCAGCTTATCTTTCTAGACATATCTTTTTTTTTTTTTTTTAGACATATCTTTTAATGCTCCCTTCAAACCTAATTTTGAACCCACTTTAAACATATCTGTGCTTGTTAATATTCCTCAAGGGTATCACATATGTTGTTACATTTGATTCTTAACATATAATTTTACATAATTCCATAGCAGGGCAATATTTTTCAAAGTTTAGCTTCAGTATAAATTTCTTTATGAATTTTCCATCATTCCTGCTAAAGCTATTTTAGGGATATTGTCAATGCCATATATTGTTAATATTTCCCCTATTCCAGCACTTTTTTTTTTTTTTTTTCGGTACCCAGGCCTCTCACTGTTGTGGCCTCTCCCGTTGCGGAACACAGGCTCTGGACGTGCAGGCTCCGGACACGCAGGCTCAGCGGCCATGGCTCACAGGCCCCGCCTCTCCACGGCATGTGAGATCTTCCCAGACCGGGGCACGAACCCATGCCTGCATCGGCAGGCAGACTGTCAACCGCTGCGCCACCAGGGAAGCCCCTCTAGCACTTTGTATATCATTTTGACATAATTGTTTATTACTTTTTAGTTCTCCAAAAAATATAAACTCCATGAGGACAAGATTCATGTTTATCTTGTTCACTGTTAATATCTTCATCATCACGCACAGTGCCTGGTACTTATTAATTTAATGGACAAATTAATGAACTAACAAATATGAAACAGTAATCAAAACCACAAAAGACAAAAGAAAAAGGTTGTTCTTCCTCAGATGGCAAGCTAGTTCTCACTTGAGAAAGCAAAAAAATATATATATATCACGTTTTACTCTAGGTTATTTTCTATAAAGCAAGAATATACAAGCCTGAATATATCATTTCACAGAAAAATCAACAATATGCAGTCCATGTGATGAGGAAAAGATAGATTTTTTTCAGATATTGAAAATAGTAGAAATCATGAAATATATCTAATCATGGAAATTAGCATTTGTTGATTATTAGACGGCTTCATATTTCTTTCCCTTCATGTTCTGTATGTGTCTTACTTGTTGAGAGTTCAAAGAAATGTAACAGGGATATCTATATATAACATACAACAATTGCATTTGTTAGATAACAAGAGCTAGATATTATGGTGATTCAGTACATATTTCACACCACACTGTTCTGACTGAATCCAAACTTTACAAATTTAAAAGCTGTGTAAACTTTGGCAAATTACTGAAACTTCTCTGCCTAAGTTTCCTCATATATAAAATGGGCATAGCAATAGTAACTACCTCATAGGTTTGTTTTAAGGATTAAATGAGTTAACATATTCAGAATTCTTAGATCAGCACCCTCTTTAGTTACATTTTTAGTGCTATATATTTAGTAAGTTATATATACACAAATATATAGCTATTAGTATATCCCTATTTTCCAGATAAAAAGTTAAAACTTCTAATGTTCACTAATGCCTCTAATATTACACAACTGGAGAAGCCCAGGCTTAAATCTATGTCTGTTTGATTCCAAAGATCATGACCTTTCCACTCTCCAACTTTTGATCAGCAAACCCAGGAATAGGCATGTCAGTGCTTATATATTAGAAAACTTTAAACCAGGTGTATTTAAAATGCAAAGTCTAGATTAGTATTTAACCATTAGTATTTAGCTTTTACAAATTATCAACATATTTTTAGTGTTGAATTTGCCATTTAACTCAATCCTCCAACATAGATTATTTAAAGCAAATCTAAAATGTCATATTATTTCTGTGCAATTTTTTCTTAGATATTCCTAAAAAGACTAATTTTTAATATGACCATGATAGTATTACAAAAACATAAAAGTAATTAACAATAATCTCAGTATTTAGTCAGTAACCAAATGTCCTTGATTATTACAAAACCACTTCTTGGCATATTATTTGTCAACAATTCCTTTGTTAATTAAATTTTAGATGTCAGATTTCTTATACACTCTGCTTTATCTCTCCTCTTTAAACTTCCATCCATTCCTGTAACTTCAATAGCCACATAATTTAGATTTATTATTTCCATATTAGTGGAGAAAAAGTAGTATACAGAATCATCAGTTTTACTTTTATTCAGTATTCTGTTTCATAATGATCCATTTTCACAAAAGATTATTCCTGAATATAATGTGAGTAATGCATCTTTATGTTGTCATTGGTTCCCAATCTGTTCTTATGGCTATATCTGTTTTTAAACTAAATTATTGGAATTGCATGAAAAAAAAAAAAAAAACAGATTCAACATCTTACTGATTGAAATATAAAAACAACAAAAAAACTTACTAAAATATACTCTCAGAGACTTTTTTACTTTGGTGTCATTTAGTATTGCAACTAAAATATCAATAGATGTTCATAGTTGCATTTGAAATTGTCGTACTAGTGTAAAAAGTATTTTAAACAGTCATGGAGTTGCTAGAAATGTTAGAATAAAGAAAATATTAGTCAGCTTCCATGTAAATTTTAGGATTAAGAAAGAATGAAATAAAATGGAAATATGGATTAAAATCACGTGTTAAAGATAACTGAATTTATCTATGTGACTAGATGAAAACACCAACTTGTGACATAGAGCTAGATAAGAAAGATGAAAAAAAAATCTCAGATGCACTGTAATCATTGAGATTGAATAGTGTTCTCCCTTATAATTGAGTCTTAGCAGCACAATTTTTACAGCATTCACTATGACTGTTCCAATAAGCTCCTGTTAACGTTAACAGGCTTGAACTGCACTGAAAATCCATCACCTAAAGGTGAACATTGGCCTAGTAGAATGGAACAAAACGTGTGTGTGTGTGTGTGTGTGTGTGTGTGTGTGTGTGTGTGAAGGGGATAGTCAATTCTTAAAATTACACTTTATCAGGATTTTAAAGTCAGTACAAGGTCTAGAATGTTTTCTAAAGAAAATGAAGGTATCAGTAAAAGTAACAAGTAGTCATAAATCATTTTGCACTCTATATCTATAAAACATAAATCACACAACAGAAGCCTATATAAAGGAGCATTGTGAAACAAGTGAATATATATATTTTCATTATCTAGGAGATCATATAGTTTGAAACATTTAAATGTTGATAAATTTGTATTTCTATGATAATATATTTTTAACCTAATGTTCTCTCAGAAAAAGGTAGTACTTAAAATTGCAGAAAGCTAAGCATTAGAATAAAAGTTTCCTGGCAGCTAAGTTTTAACCATGCCCAAGCATTACCAAAAAAAAAAAAATTATTTCTCTATTGATCACATTTGATTGAAGATAAAAAGATTATGAAAAGTGTTACCATAGTTTAAATGAGGGCAACCTTATTTAAGAAGTGAAAAGAACAAGGTAGATGAAAGGAAAATGTAAAAGAAAAAGGAATAGATGAAAAGTGACTCAGTGTCTTTTCCTGAGAAGGACTGTCCCTTCCTAATCTATAGCAGTATTAGCAACATACATTTGTTAATAGCTATGCAGCCTTGGAATGCAGCAGGTAGTTATGGAACTAAGAGAAAGTAACCTAAGGTGGAGGGTTTAATCTTTAGCTTAGACCCTAAAGAAAGGAAGGTTACTGAGACCATCTGGAAAACGTAATTGGTTGCTGAATGCCTCTCATTCTCATTGCTATGTAAGCAAAAACTCAATTTTAATAGTCTATTCAGAAATATCTGTTCTGTTAGAGGCTAAACAAACCAAGGAAAAATATATAGGAAAGAAATCCAATATATTGATATACAGTGAGGAAATGACAATAAAAATGGTCGATTTAAAAACATCTCCAACATCTCATAGAAAGTTTATAACATGCACTCAATCATTTATTGTTGACTTAAACAACAATTGTCAAGTATACCACTTTTATATTTATGCCTAATATTTCAAAAGTGCTTCCTCTACTGTAACATTTAACTGAGGTTACAATTGTTAGAATTTTGATTGGTGAGAATGAACTCACAGCACCAAGAATCAGATGAAGTTCAAAATGATTGACATAATAAGAGTAAAAGTAAGGAATCAAAGATATGTAGAGAAAAGTGGCCTAGTCTTTTGCTTTCCATGTTCCAAACAATTAGATTGCATGAAAAACCCACTTGTTCATTTTGTTTACACATTATCTCTTCAAGTATACTTTTAATATTTACTGGGCCAGAATCTTTTTAAACAGCATTTCTCAAGGTTTTTTTGTTGTTTTTTATTTATTTATTTTTAATACCTATATGTTGGGTCCAAATGAGAGAGAAAGAGACAGAGAGAGAGGGAGAGAGAAATCGGGAAAGACAGAAACAGAGACTAAAAGAGAATGTTATAGGCATCTACTAATAATGTTTAGGTTGGTAAGAGTAGTATTGTGTTGTTAAGAGCCCATGGATAAATCAGAAAACTTTCCATTTGAGGCCAGTTACCTAATCAGAAGCAAACCCATGCCTTCTTTATTTTATCACACACGATACTGATGTCACAGGTTCTGGTTCCTTGCTGGATTCAATTCTATCTACCCTCTTGAAAACAGGATCCAGTGATGTCTGGGTAGTAGTTCTTTTTTTCTCACCATAGATGACACAGTAACACAGGATTGCTTTATTTTTTAAAGAGAAGATTGGCAGAAAGGCCAGAGAAAAATATTAAAATCTAACTCAGAAATATAGGCATGTCTACAGGGGGGGGGGAAATGTTACCAGACTTCCATAGATAAATAAATTTATTAACTACTAGATAGCACAACCAATTCCACAATTGTATCTCTCCTTTTCAAGGAACAACAGAAAAAGAAAAAAAAATTCTGAAAGATTGATTTAATTACAAATGTCTGATACTTGGTCCTGCAGGCAATGTTTAAGCTTATATACAGACAAAACATTCAAACAAAAGTTATTGGAAACTCAAGGAGAATTATGTTATTTTTGTGAAAAGTTTCCCTTAATCAAATGAAGATTCATACAAGGATATTCCAATTAAAAAGCAGAAATAAATCAAAAGATATATAAAAAATACATTTGGAGGAAAATTACTCCCAGAAAACAAAATTACACACTTCTTACAAATTAAAATGGACATACACAAGCTGAAAACAAGAGGTCCAAGAAAAAATATTAATAAAACACCACAAAATGAAGAGGTTTTTCCCTTAATTTTCCGGGGAAAATTACAGGAAAAATATAGAAATTAAAAATGCATAAAATAGGGCTTCCCTGGTGGTGCAGTGGTTGGGAGTCTGCCTGCCGAAACAGGGGACACGGGTTTGTGCCCCATTTTGAGAAGATCCCACATGCTGCGGAGTGGCTAGGCCCGTGAGCCATGGCCACTGAGCCTGCACATCTGGAGCCTGTGCTCCGCAACAGGAGAGGCCACAACAGTGAGAGCCTGCTTACCGCAAAAAAAATAAAATAAAATAAAATAAAATAAAATAGAAGATATATAAAAATATATGTTAAACATGCTTCTTTATTCTTAAAGAAGAAATGACATTGTGTAAGTCTTAGTAAGGTCAGGAAATATTTATAAATATAATTAGATTTCACCTTTCATTAACATACTTTTTTTGTTATAAAACAAATATAAAAGTTTGCTAATGATTATTAAACAGTTTCATTGTTATATTTAATATTAACATTGATAATATTTACAGATTGCTATATATAAAGCTATAAGTATGTAAATAACATGTGCATTCAACTCAAGCTAAAAAGATAAGAAAAAAAAAACTAATTTGGACTTTATACCTGTTTGTTCAATTAATGAATATAAAAATGGAAATACAACCTGACAAACAATATTTTCTTGTGGTCCAACAGATTTTGTGAAATAAATAATCCAGTTGTTTTATAATCCATGGTTGTACTCCCCATGAGGGCAGTTTAAAATTTATTCATAATTTCATGTGTTTTACTTGGCATCAAGTTTGTTTTGTCTAAGTTTATCATTGCACTTTTAAAATTCTTGCCTCCTTCTAAAATGAGACAGCTTTAAAAATTGTCCAACATCACATCACCCATATCACTGTGATTCATTGACCTGTTTTGTTAATACTATCAAGAAAAAATGTGTTTTATTATATATGGTTGTTCCAATGCATTAGGGGGTTTCACCTCTAAAGATATGTTGGATTTTGTGAGTAGTTAGCACTTTTTTTTTATTATTTGACAGTAACTACTCTCTCTGTCTAGATCTTTCATTTTGAACCATTTGGCCTGCTCCTTGTTCCTGCCAGATGTCCCAGATGTATAAAACATACATATCATTCACAAAAGTAACAAAAGAACTGTGCATATCTTATCACTCCCTGAATTCTTAAACCATTTCAAATAAATTCATCCAATTGTAACTTTTATAAAACAAATACCTTTTTTGCACTTCATATTTTCTTTCATCTTTTGAGTCGCAGTATGAATTCATGTATTTGCACAGATTCAACTTATTCTAGTTAGCCATTAGTACTCTTATTATGAATAATGCTAATAATAGTAATGGTTGTAATAGCTGACCTTTTAATTTGCCTCCTTGCCTCTTCCAGCATAAATGCTAACAACCTTGAAAGGATTCTGTTTCTTACACTGATATATATAAGGATAGATATATAACTATCCTTCAAGAGGTGGCAAAAATGCTGCTGGTGTTGGTTCATTCATTATCTTGGAAATCTATCTATTTATCTATCTATCTTCTATTCAAACTGACTTTTCAAAAATAAAACATTATATTGCTGAATTCTAATTTTATCACAGGATGTTTAATAAATCAGTGTTGACTTGGGTTGTTAAAAAAAATGTGTAAAGAAAACTATAAAGCAATTCAGGAAGATAGACACAGGAAAGCTTAGCATACTGTAATCAAGTATAAAAGGAAGGAGTAAGTAATTACTTAAATGATGGCCTATTGAAAAGTTGGGTCATTGTCACTTAAACTCTCTGCATATAAGAGTGACTAGGAGGAAATTTGTTAAATTCCTGCCTAAATTCAGAAGAAATGCTTTTAAATAAAGTAAATAAATATACCAAAACAAAGCTAATGTGTTAAGGCTGGGGAAAGAAGCAGAATAGAGTACAAGGTAATTTTAGGCTTTTACAATGGAACCAAAGGAAATGACAAAATACATACCAGAAATTCAGTGAAAAGCTCCCTCTAATATTACAAATGTAGGAATCCTGATTTGCCTAAATATACCTTCATACTGTGCCTTCATCATGTAACCTTGCATAGGCCTCTCCTTTCGAGTCACTTTTATGGGTCAACCCAAATTTTCAGTCACAAATATCAGTAAGTATTAAAAATTCACATATTTACATAAAATCATCATCATAAAATATAAGAGTAAAAATGAACAATAAGAAAAACTACCCCCAAAGGAAATAGAAATAATTAAGGAAATAGAAAAAGTTAAAAAGTTTAGAAAAAAGTCCAATTTACAGTCTCAGAGAGTTTGTAGAGAACATAGCATCCACATAAAGAATAGGATGCTGTAAATAAAGTCTTCAATAATATAGCAACCCTGGAACTCTGAAAAATTTCCTAAATAAAAAATGACATATCCAGTCGAAGATTTCTATCTCTAAATTATCATTCTGCAAGATAATATTTGAGACAATCTCAGAATACATAGCAAAATTTTATTTGCTATTTGACCAAATAATTCTCCATTTAAGAAAGATTCTATAAAGAAACTGTTGTAAGGGTGTACACGTATATGAAAAACGGTGGAATTTGTAGTATTGTCCAAAATAATAAACATTTGAAAACAAATATCCCTCAACAGGGAACTGAATTAACACATTCTACAGTAAATCTAAAAAGTGAGACACCAAATTTCTTTAGAAATAATGAAATTTTAGTACATATATATCAATACTAAGAGTCCATGTCCATTTTTATCGGAAAAAGGCAAAATACAAAACATTTTTTAAGCACTGCAAAACATTCCTGTAAAAGTTATTTTTTTTAAACTAATATGGGTAGGAAAAGAGAAATATGAGCAAAAAAAATCAAGTTTTGTTTTTTTTTTACCATTGGCAGTATCTCAGACCCTAAGGGAATTTTCATTTTTTCATTCTTGTTAGTTAAGTTTTACTGTATTTGCATAACAAATCACATTTTGATTGTAATTAAACATTTAAACTAAGGTTATTTTCAAAAATATTATGCAGACACTTATGAAATAAGCTAATTATAACATTAAGTAATCTCTCATTAAATCCTTTATTTAATAGCTTATAGTAAGGTGACATAAAGGTGTGAGAAAACTTAAATAAGAAATTTGTCAGATTTCAAAGTAACTTTTTTTGAGATTTATCATCTTTTTCTTGCTGCCCTTCTCCTACTTTCCAGTCTTTATATTTCAGGCTACAGAGTTTACTCCAACTATGAAGAAAGCCTTGTTCTGGCTTAACCTATATGCTTCATATCTGAATGTGAGGAGCAGGAAGAAGCCAGAGAGCAAGTGTGTCTACAGACTTTGGGAAGCTGACAAGGATAAAAGCAGAAGTGGTGAAGGGATACTTGACTTTTCTTTGAGTAAATTAAAACATTTCAGTCCTTGAATCATGGCAGGTTCTTTGAAGTAGGTTCTTACATTCTTAATTATTGTGAAACATGATTTCTTTGGGTAAAAACTAATTATGTTCTGGAAGTCTAATTATAAGTTTCTAAATTTTTAAAAAAATTTTCCTAGAATAAAACATTCCTTATAATCAGTCTACTGAACAGTTTTTACATTCATACTTTGAACAAATGTGTATCCCATAGAAAAGTAGAATACCATCTGTATATTCACTGAAGCCTCAATTAAATTGTTAGTACTAGTCTTCCTATCTTTGATCTACAAATATTAAACTTACCTAATCTACCTTGATTTGAATATTTTTTCCCTCAAAGTTAATATTATTTCCATCGTTTCCAAATAAATGGGAAGTACATATACTTTTCCATCTTACAGTGTGCAAACCACATGATGTAAGAGATGTCTCAGCAAATGACAGTTTAGAACAGCTTTATTTATTGTAAGATTTTAAAAAGCATATACTACTTAAGATTGTGTATGTTATTGCCTTTGTAGTAGTCTAGGAGAAAATTTAATACTATTTTTTAATTTGCATTAGTAAACATTCTGTACACAATGATTCACTTTGTGTTTGTAAGATACTCCATAATGTGGTCTTTGTCCCTTATTTTTTTCTCTCATTTTTAATCACACCCCCTCTTTTGGCTTGAGACACACATTTTCCAGTTTCTAGTGAAAAACATACATTTCCACATATCCATGTAAATTATGTTTCATATCCCTCAACAGATTTGGCTCTGTTTCCATAAGCAAGCATGGCACTTTGTACATCATCAAGACTTTCATCAGACTATTATTTGTCTGTTTTATTCTTGCTTTTTCTTTATTATTTAAATTTTGTGGGGGCAATAAATGAGTCTGCTTGCTTATCACTATGTTCCCAATGAGAAAATTACATATAGAAAGACTTACAAGTACATGATACTCAAAATACCTTCAAATAACTAATTATTATACTAAAGACTCTAAATTACAAGACGGACAAAGAAATGTTTTAACATCTATATGATGGCAGAGTTTTAGTTGTTTATATTTTAAAGAGACAATGTTGTTTCCAATAACAGTGCATTCAGAGCCAAAATTTATTCTCTCATTTAAAAAGTGGATACTGCATATAATACATCTTATAAAATTAAAATCACCAATGACCTTGAAAGAAAGTTAAGAATAATCAGGCCAGGGATTAAGTGAAGGCTTAAATTTAGGTATGAAAGAGGAAGACAACATACACGTTTTACGTTTAGAATATTTGCTGAATTTGGTGAAACTGAGTATTTGAGACCTCATGGAGCATGGGAAAATATATGAATTCCAGAGGCTACTGATAATTCCAGAGGCTACTAATAAGCTATCCTCTTCTGTAAAGTTGGGACATTAATAGGTTATACCATCAATACAAGGGTGAATAGAAATAGAGCTATTATCATCAGTGGACTGTGAGGTAACTGATGATATATATGTTTTAGCACTGAAAAAAGATGGAGAAATTCACTTTAAATGTATAGCCTGATTGATTGTATACTTCTCTGGCTGCTCGGTATATCTCTGGTAGGAATATAATTTAAAATGATCCTAGAATAGCAACTCCACAAAAGATATTAGAAGAAACAAAACCAAACTTTCCTCAAGAAATTGTCTTCACTTCATGTGCTAGACTTTCAATGTAAAAAATTCCCAGGAAAATTAGCAGTGTATGCAAGAAAAAAAGTAAATATAAAATGAAACAAACCTTCATGATCTAGAACCAGGAGAAACAATAGATGAGGAACACAGACCTAAAATGATTTAAGGTGATGGAATTAGCAGATACAGATACAAATCACTTATCTTTAAAATGTTTTGGAAAATAAGAAACCTTATTGACCATATTCACAGGGAATGAAAAAAGCAAATAATGACAAGCAAAATTTGAAAAATAAAAATAAAACTAACAATAAAATATGAAGAAAAACAAAAAAATACATTAATTTATATGAATAATTCTACTGATACATTAGAAAATGTTATACAATGATGACAATTTAGGAGGAAACTAGATACAAAGAAATCACATGGAATGCAGCCAGAGGGAAAAAAAAAGAGATGAAAATTTAAAAAATGATTAAGATATATGCAGTATGGAAGGAGAAGTTATAAATTTTAACTAAAGTCTCAGAGAGGAGAAAGAGAGAGAGAGGAGGGAACAAACCTAATGAATATATTATATCTGGGAAATTCATGAAATGCACAAACCCACAGATTCTTGAAGCTCAACCAATTCAGAAGAGGAGAAATATAAAGATATCCACACTAAATATCTCATGATTGCATATCTAAAAAGACTATACTGATGTTGCTGGTCTGGAGATGACACTTTCAGAACTACTGTCATAGACCAACTATAGCACATAAAAGATAAGCTTTAGAGAAGATCTAAAAGACTGCTTGAGGAAAGAATTTTTGTTATAATAAAGTAACTAACAACTAGACCAAATGCTGATTTTCCCGCCAGTAATAATGGAAGCCTGAACATAGCTAAATTATTTTTTGAACATGCCAAATATAAATGTATCAATCTATAATTTTATGCACAGAGAAAATGATATTTTTGTGAATGAGGGGTAATTTAATTTTTAGACATTAAAAAATAAGAGAGTAAACATTCATTAAAGGAAAATCTAGATATATATTTCATGAAAAGGAAAATGATTTCAGAAAAAAAATTATAAAGAACAAGTGGAAAGGAAAAACAAAAAAAGAATGGTAAATATATGGTTAAAACTAAATGAGTGTTGCCTATATACAAAGCTAATAATAATTTGAGGAACTTAAAATTCTTCAATAAATAAATGTGACAGTGTATGTTAGAAAAATGATGAACTCAAATCAGTCCTTTCATTTTTCATGAGGAAGATGGAGATAATTATTAACTTTGTAGTGTAATAAATTAATTATACTCACTGTAATTACTGAGTTCTTTACTAATTAAATTGAAATAGAGAACAAAACTTTCAAAAGAGTAGTAGGAATAATTGAATGATTCAAAAAAATCTATTGAAATAAGTGTAAGAAAGAGAAAACTATATAAAAAGAACAGGAAGAAAAGTAGAAAATATAAAATAAAATAAATTAAACAAACGTATGTATTAGTCATTATAGTAACTGTAATTGGATATACTAAATACTCCAGTAGTGGACAAATTTAATAGACTGTATTAAAACTGAAACTCTTCACAAGTAATGCACAAAACCCCACAAAATTTGAATTCAACCCACAAAATTTGAATTCAAAGAAATGGACAAATTGCACCAAGAAAGCCATAACCAAAAAAAAGACTGGTTTAACTATATTAATTTAAAACAAACACCTAGAAAAATATAAGATATTGTTAGAGAAAAGAAAACAATAAAATAAAATATTCAATTTGCTAAAATGATAATCCTTTTAGAATATATAAAATAATTTCAAAATATATAAAGTAAGTCTTGACAGAATTACTGGAAGAAAAACAAAAATCTATCTTCAGAGTGGGAGATATTAACACAGCTCTCTGTCAATAACTGACATATAAAGGACACAAAATGTGTCAGTAGGAATAAGGATGATTTGAATAATAGGAATGAAGGAATAACACATTTGTTTTAATTGGCTATACAGAGAACATTGCACTCTCCAACAGTTTTCAGTTATGCATAAAACATTTACCAAAATTTACCAATTATTTGAACATAAATTTTGAGCAAACGAATGTCAAAGAATTTAAATAAAAATAACATATTTTGACAAGAATAAAAGTTTGCTAGAAATTAATTGGAGAATGTTAACTAGAAATCCCATGTTGGAAAATTAGTGCATCAAAGAAGAAATCATAATGTAATTAGAAAATATTTTGAATTTAACAGTAGCAAGACTATCACAAATCAAAACCTGTGAGGTGCAGCAAAGAGCATATTTAGAGGAAAAGTTAGTCTTTTGTGCAGAGATGAGGAGGCTGGCTTTTAAAAGAACATGTTTTGCAGCGGTCTCCAGTCATTTCCTGTGAATTGCCTGCTTCAGCACTGCTGTTCATCTGTGATCATCAGATAGATAATAGTATCCTGAAGTGTCCTGAGCTAGACAGTGACAAAGACTGCCTTAAGTTTCCCCTCAGTTTATCTAAGCTTTCTCAAGACTTCTACAGATCCTGACCTCCCTTTCCTTAAAGCATTTACTTCAGAAAACTTGTAATTGTAAACTCTTTCTCTGCCCTTTTGAGATGCTAATCTTCTACACCACTGGAATGTTTTTCTCAAGACCAGTGGGATCATCTCTGTGAAATGGAATCAACATGAATGATAACACTCCATCTCCCATTTGCCATGGGAGGGTAGAAACCTAACTCTGAAAAGGGACAATTAGCAAACACAGATGACCCCATCTGTTTTGCCAAAAGCCTACTTTTAGTTTCAAGGTTTGTTGGATTCGCTGGCAAAATAGCCACTTGTCTCACACAACTGAACAGATTTAATTAATTTTTAATAGAAGATTATTTAACTTAATTTCAATATACAGTCATTAGAAGGGGATGAATAAAAGTATTAGAGGTACATAACAGAGTATACATCATCAGATTGGGCCAACACCTACATCCAGATTCAAACAGCAGCTGGAAAGTCCCAAGTAACAGCAATCTGGAGTCCCAATTGGGAAGGGTCCTGGGCCATGCGTTCACCTCACAGGTAAGACTTCAAATTGCAGTTCTGGGGGCTTCTGTTTATAATCCCAATCCACAATCTGCTATCATCAGTTTATGAGCAAAAATGCAACTCTGGTTTAACTGTAACAGTGCTGTTGGTTTCACTGCGTGAGTCAAAAGATTTTCTAGACCATGGGGGACTGATCAGATCCCCAGGGCTCAAGAAATTTCAACTCATTCCCTTTCTTATCTTAAGTGTTGCTTGACTTGTTGGTAACAATTGTTAGGTGTGCAGGCAGGCACACAGTCTAGACAGGGCCACAAGTCGGTCAGTGGCCTACTTCTGCCTCTGAATCCTGAACAAGACACTTTACTAGTTTTCTCAACACCATCTCATTGGCCAACCACTCTCCTAATGTCCTCTAGCACTTTGCCATTGGCTTATCCCAGCATTTAAAAATCCTCCACCCTTTTGTTTTAGCGGAGTGGAGTTGAATATCTTGTCCCTATTGCAAAAGTCTTGAATGAGGTCTTCTTTGTCTGTTTAACTTGCATTGGCTGGTCAGTGGCTGCCCACATGCATTTAAAACTTTTGAGAGAATGTAGCATGTTATGGAGACAGTTATAATTATTAACAACCAAACAATGCCAATGGTTTGGATAGCACTCCTGAGCCAGGTTCTCCATGACCCAAGCCAGCTAGAATCAAATAAGTCAAAGAAATAATCCCAAATAGAGGGATATTTCTTTAAGCCTGTTGGCCTGTTTATGTATTTCATGTAACTCTGCCTTTACTTCCTCAGAAGTGTTTATCCAGTGAGCTTGTTTCAGAGAAATGGAGACATTGGAAATCAGGGAGAAGTTCTTAGTGGGCAGAACTACAGGATCACCAGCATCACGGCAAATCCAACAGTTACTTGGAGGCTGGATTACTCTCTTTTGAAATGGTCTGAGTTACTGAACAATGCCATCTTTCCAGACCAGGTCAAGGCAAAAAGTGGACAAAATAATTATAAAAGACCTTCATGGTATAAGAATTAGGCAAAGGATGTTAAGAGAGGAAAGGAAGAATGAAAAAATGTTCTTGATCTGATATTTTGGTATGAAGCAATCTACCTCAATGTAGCTATTTCTCTTCTTACTCCATTTGATTTTGAGGTCTTTGGCATTTATACAGGACCAGAGGGGGTCTGACAACTTATAATTTGGCAGCAGTGTCAGTGGTCAAGTGTACTTGGTAGGGTTCTTTCATGAAACTTACTTTTGCAAAAACCTCAGAGTAAAATAATAACTGTCTGAAAAAATATAAGACTTAAAAATTCCCATGGTTAGAGAATTGGTTAGTGTTCATTATAATGGCATTGGCAAGAAAATTGATTATTTCTGTGACAATATTTTAAGATGATAATGGTAATTATGACTGATAATACTATATCAGGACATACCAGATTTTTAGGAATTTTATACAGTTTCTGGAACACTTGTATTAATAATAAATACTCATACAAATATGCATCACTTCTTATTTGACAATACTTCCTATGCAATTTAACATATCAAATAAGCCTAATTAATTAAACATTTCTCTTTTTATAAATAGAGAGAACAAATCTTTTGAGATGTTCCAGGGGCTCTCTGGAAAATACTGAAATTAATTTGAGGTGAAAAAGACTTCATTTAGAATTTGATATTGGGGGAGTTTTAAAAAAGTACCCATTTAACCAATGTGACAAGGACTTTGAAGGTAAATACAGAAGGTTACATAGCTATAAAAACCTAAGCTCTTTTAATATTGAGAAGAGTGGGTTTTCTTAAGTAATCAAAGACCTGATAAGATGAAATTAAATACAGTAAATTGTTTTGGGAAAACACAAAATCTTTACTTTCCGGGCAGATTATTTAAAAGATTAAAAACAAATTGTGTTTGTACTTTCTTATTAAGAGTAGGTCAATAATGTAAGAAAGCTTTGTTCTTTTAACAGACAGGAAACCAAATTCTAATTTTGTACTGGTGTATCATTAATATTAAAACTCATTTTTAAAAAACTAAATAAATTCATTCTAATCTTAGCCAGATTGACACATATATAGTTCTTTTTCCAAGATTCCTTTTCACAAAACTTCTACAACTTTTTTACATCCATTCAGATTTTGTCCTAAGTTCCCTCCCCCACCCCCACCCCCCTTTTCTCATTCTGGAACAACCAGCTATTTTACTTCAGGACAAAATTACTCTCTTTTTTCCTTGACCACAACCACATCTGCCTACATTTTCTTACCAAAAACACATCCTGCTTTCCTTGTATAGAGATGTTTCCTTTATTAGGTCTACTAGGTTTAATTGCATATGTTAATTATAATTCTTAACCCTTAAAATACTTAATTCCTAGTGGAAACTAAGAGGTAATCAATTGTGGGCTCTCAGTTACACTAGCATTCTCTGATTGACACATTTTTAAACATATCTAATATATTCTAGAAATATATTCTTCCTCATACTAAATTTTTCAATGTGGCACAAGACGTGTTTACTAATAAACACATATATCTTTAGTTTCTCTGTAAAAGGACGCCAAAAGTGGATAAACATATATTCAGTAATTAATGTTTCAGTGTTTGCCTTATTTGGAAATGATCTAGATATTTGATGAATATCCATCATTTAACTTATTGCAGTATAACTTTGTTTCAAATTATCAAAATGAGTTTGGAAACCATTTTTAAGTAGACCTTTTATAAAGCATAGTTATTGGTGAAAAGTTTACTTATAAACTTTTGTCTTATATCTGTTTATTTGTCCTTAACACATGCTTAAATAACATGAGCTTATTTGACTTTTAGTAAACCTAAGTAAATTAAAAGTTGAATGTCTACATTATATTCAATAATTATAGATCTCAAAACATGCCTTTTTAAATTAAATCAATAAACAAGCTTTATTCATTGAAAATTATCATAGATCACATGAACTTGAAAAACATTTGGGTTAGTTTCTCTATTTCTGAGAGTATACTTGATTTTTATAATGTTTCTTTATAAACCAATTAAATAGAGCTCTTTACAAAGTAATTTTGGCAATACCATCTGGAGGTACAAAAATATTACATGTTTATAACACATATATAGAGAAATATATAAGCATATAGAGAGAGGCAAACAGAGATCTTGTTTAAAATGAAATGCTTTCATTTTAAAATTTTAGCTATGAGACAATAATACAAAATACACAGTAATACAAAACTCACTAGTTTGTAAAGGAATAGCTGTTTACACCTGTGTTTTCTTCTCAGATGGCTTAAACTTTTCACTGGTATGGCAGAGACTTTTAAGTTTTTTTCATAGGCTTAGTTTTCAAATATGCCTTCTTTTTTTTTTTTTTTTCTTCCCATCTGATAATAACTACCTCTGTGTTTGCTAGAGAAGACCAGGTAGGATATTTACATATCAAAAGGAGCAGAGAAAGAATGTAACTTCCACCAAGAAGGACTTTTTTTCCCTAAGACCAGACTGTTGACAATACCTACAAGCCTTTTGAAATGAATCTGGAGGTTTGGGGATTGATTAAAAGGGTAGGTGGGCTTTTTCTCTTCTGTTAAAGGCTCAATTTGTAAGACAAGCACAGTTGCCTTTAATTTGTCAAAGAACTGGGTGTCAACCTGAATGATGTCAAGGAACTGACTCATACATCTAACCACATTATCTTGAATTTACTTCTTTAAATCAGGGAGAAGATCTTCAACTGAGATAGAAATCAAAAGATTCCTGTGTTCCAGTTTTAGAGCTGTTTGTCTTTGAAATGTTTTTTTCTTTCCCTCTGGGTGTGTAGTTTCAATTAGCTTAGGGAAGAAGGCCTGAAAAAAAGTTTCTATCAGGTTCTCAGCATCAGCTTCCAATTTAACCAACTTCTGACCATACAGCTACTTTTGATAAAAAAGAAAAAAATCCTTTAAAATATCTAGCTAAGTTTTATCCAGGACAAACAGTAAATATTCTTGGTGTTAGAGCAGGCAGATAGCTAGATATGAGCAGAGAAAGAGGAACATGGAGTAGGTGGCAGGAAACCATACATCTTGTGAACAACGGGGGTCCTTGGGTAGACAAAGGAAAGCAGGAACCTCCAGGCTGACCAGAAGATATAAATCTCGAGGTGACAAGGGGTTCTAGAAGCAGACAAAGAAAGGTGGGAAAAGGCAGAATCTCTGGTGTCCAAATGTAAACTTTTGCACATTATGCCCTCATTACAATAAAATTAGCCTTGCAGATAAGAAGTACCCATCATGCACTGATGCCATGACACTTCCAATCAAGGCTAAATAAGGGCAAAAATCCCTCTCCCCTCGGGAAGGTGGAGCTGGGATGAAAATCAGTAATAAGACCCAAAACCCCTTCTTCCTCAGTGAATATTCTTCCCATTCATTTTCACATCTCTTATAACCAGCTTGCCAAAGAAACTCATGGCAGCTACTCACCTGAGTGCCCATTCATCCCTTGAGAGTATACTATCCCTTAAATCCTCACTTGGCTTTCTTGGCTTCCATCTCATCTCTGAGTTCTTTTTGTGATGAGACAAGGATCTACTCTCCAGTAACACTGGCACTATTGAAAAATCCCATGGACACAAAAGACATCTCCAAGGAGGGTGCAAAGGTACTATTCTTCCTAAATCCAGAGCCACTCCCAAAGATAAAAGAAAGAAAGAAAGACAATTCCCTTGAGAGCTGACAACTGTTAATAAGATCCTGGCCACAAATGGACTGCAATCCACATTTATGTCAGGTCATAATTCTGGGTGCTTAATCTCATAATTTAGCTGGAGAGAAGTAGGAGTCATGTTGGTCTTACAGTCTTTTAGGTTTGGTACTTCTTGTGTCTTAATTTTTCTTTTTTCTTTTAACTATATTTTTGATATTGGAGAACCAATAACCTGCATGCTCCAGACAGACAGAAAACCAAACCAAGTTCTCAGGACAGAAAATGAGGCAAACAAGAAGGCAATATCTGTCCCTGGAACAAAAAAAGGATCAATAATCAATAGGTACCCTCAAACCACATTCACAGGAGTCTGGATTTGGAAGGGAAAGAACAACTTGAAATTTTACCTTCCTTTCCTGGGACTACTAGAAATCCAGGAGAGCTAACTCTGGTAAGAATTTTCACCCTTTTCTGGTATCTGCCAGTTTTATTAGGATTCTATCTGCAAGCTCCTGAGAAAGTGGGATTTAAAGTAGAGTAGTTCTCTATCTACCAGAATGTGGTAAGGTATTCCATTAATTTTAATTTTAGTTAAGGGAATAACTGGTTGCAGTTTACCAGAGAATCTGTTGGAGTCCTGTCAACCCTAGGAAGGGCCCATATGGGGCCCTTTTCTGAGGGTAGATATGTCGGGGTTCAAGTTGATGTCAAAGAACTTGCACAAAACCTTCATGGACAATATTTTTTCCAGTGTTGCAGCTGATTGCAAATGAGACATCAATTTCTGGGCTAGTGTTTAATGATGAACCCCTAAGAGGGTGCAAGCAAGTGTTCTTTTAGGTTTCTGGCCTTGGAGCTGTTCCAGTTGAAAGACCACTAAGTTGGTAGACTTTTGTTTACTGCCTTGGGGTATTTTCATAGTAGAGAGGTAACTTAGTTAGAGGATTAATAGAATAAGTACTCAGGTAAAGGAGGATAGAGAGGAGTAGGAGTCATGTCAGTCTTACAGTCTTGTTTTTGGTACCATTTGTGTCTTAATTTTTATTTTTCTTTTTTTAATTGTTTTTTTTTATATTGGAGTATAGGTGATTAACAATGTTGTGTTAGTTTCAGGTATACAGTAAAGTGATTCTGTTATACATATACATGTATCTGTTCTTTTTCAAATTCTTTTCCCATTTAGGTTGTTATATAATACTGAGCAGAGTTCACTGTGCTATATAGTAGGTCCTTTTTGGTTATCCATTTAAAATATAGCAGTGTGTACATGTCAATCCTGAACTCCCTAACTATCCCTCCTCCCTCCCTTCCCCCTGGTAAACATAAATTTGTTCACTAAGTCTGTGAGTCTGTTTCTGTTTTGTAAATAAGTTCATTTGTATTATTTTTATTTCAGACTGCATATAAGTGATCTCATATATTTGTCTTTCTCTGTTTGACTTAACTTTACTCAGTATGACAATCTCTAGGTCCATCTGTGTTGCTGCAAATAGCATTATTTCATTTTTTTTAATAGCTGAGTAATATTCCATTGTACATATGTATAACATCTTCTTTATACACTCATCGGTTGATGGAATTTTATGTTTCTTCCACATCTTGTTTATTGTAAACAGTGCTGCAATGAACATTGAGGTGCATGTATCCTTTCAGACCATGTATTTCTCTGGATATATGCCCAGGACGAGGATTGCAAGATCATATGGTAGCTCTATTTTTAGTTTTTTAAGGAACCTCCATACTGTTCTCCACAGTGGCTCTACCAATTTACATTCCCACCAACAGTGTAGGATGGTACCCTTCTCTCCACACCCTCTCCAACATTCATTGTTTGTGCATTTTTGATGATAGTCATTCTGACCTGTGTGAGGTAATATCTCATTGTAGTTTTGATTTGCATTTCTCTAATAATTAACAATGTTGAACATCTTTTTTTTTTTCCTCTTGGCCATCTATATGTCTTCTTTGGAGAAATGTCTATTTAGGTCTTCTGCCCATTTTGGGGGTTGTTTTTTTGATGATATTGAGCCACATGAGCTGTTTAAATTTTGGAGACTAATCCCTTATCAGTCGGATAGTTTGCAAATATTTTCTCCCACTCTGTGGGTTGACTTTTCATTTTGTTTATGGTTTCTTTTGCTGTGCAAGTTTTGAGTTTAATTAGGTCCCATTTGTTTACTTTCATTTTTATTTCCATTACTCTGGGAGAGAGATCAAAAATGATATTGATGCAATTTATGCCAGAGAGTGTCCTGCCTGTGTTTTCCTCTAAGAGTTTTATAGTGTCTGGTCCCACATCTAGGTCTTTAATCCATTTTGAGTTTATGTTTGTGTATGGTATTAAAGAGTGTTCTAACTTCATTTTTTTACATGTAGCTTTCCAGTTTCCCCAGCACCATTTATTGAAGAGACTGTCTTTCCTCCATTGTATAGTCTTGCCTCCTTTGTCATAGATTAATTGACCATAGGTGTGTGGGTTTATTTCTGGGCTTTCTATCCTGTTCCACTGATCTATATTTCTACTTTTGTGCCAGTACTATACTGTTCTGATAACTACAGATTTGTAGTATAGTGTGAAGTCAGGAAGCCTGATTCCTCCAGTTCCTTTTCTCTTTCTCAAGATTGTTTTGGCTATTAGGGGTCTTATGTGTCTCCATACAGATTTAAAGAATTTTTGTTCTAATTCTGTGAAAAATGCCATTGGTAATTCAATAGGGACTGCAAGGAATCTGTAGATTGCCTTGGGTAGCATAGTCATTTTGACAATATTGATTTTTCAATCCAAGAACATGGTATATCTTTCTATCTGTTTCGGTTGTCTTCTATTTCTTTCATCAGAGTCTTATAGTTTCTGGGCAACAGGTCTTTGGTATCCTAAGGTAAGCTTATTCCTAGGTATTTTATTCATTTTGATGCAATAGTAAATGGGCTTGTTTCTTTAATTTCTCTTTCTGTTGTCAGTGTATAGAAATCCAACAGATTTGTGTCTGTTGATGTTGTCACCTGCAACTTTACCAAATTCATTGATGAGTTCTGCTAGTCCGCTGGTAGTGTCTTTAGGGTTTTCTATGTATAGTATCATGCCATCTTCAAACAGTGACAGTTTAACTTCTTTGACAATTTTGATTCCTTTTATTTCTTTTTCTTCTCTGATTGCCATAGCTAGGACTTCCAAAGCTATGTTGAAAAAAAGTGGTGAGAGTGGACATCCTTGCCTTGTTCCTGGTCTTAGAGGAAATTCTTTCAGCTTTTCACCATTGAGTATGATGTTAGCTGTAGGTTTGTCATATATGACCTTTATTATGTTGAGATATGTTCCCCCATGACCACTTTCTGGAGAGTTTTTATCATAAATGGGTGTTGAATTTTGTCAAAAGCATTTTCCTGCATCTGTAGAGATGATCATATGGGTTTTATTCTTCAATTTGTTGATGTGGTATATCACACTGTTTGATTTGTAGATTTGAAAAATCCTTGCATTCCTGGGATAAATCCCACTTGACCACGGTGTATGATCCTTTTAATGTATTGTTAGGTTCAGATTGCTAGTATTTTGTTGAGGATTTTGGCATCTATGGTCATCAGTAATATTGGCCTGTAGTTTTCTTTTTTTGTGGTATCTTTGTCAGGTTTTGGTATCAGGGTGCAGGTGGCCTCATAAAATAAGTAGTGGAGTTTTCCTTCCTCTGTAAGTTTTTGAAACACTTTCAGAAGGATAATGTCAACTCTTTTCTAAATGATTTATAGAATTGGCCTGTGAAACACTCTGGTCCTGGGCTTTTTATTTTTAGAGTTGTTTTTAATCACAATTTCAACTTCAGTACTTGTGATTGGTCTGTTCATCTTTTCCATTTCTTCCTGGTTCAGTCTTGGGAGATTGTACCTTTCTAAGAATTTCTGCCAGGTTGTCTGTTTTATTGGCATACAGTTGCTTATAGTAGTCTCTTATGATCCTTTGTATTTCTCTGGTGTCCATTGTAACTTCTTTTTCATTTCTGATTTTATCAATTTTAGTCCTCTCCCTTTTTTTCTTGATAAGTTTGGCTAAAGATTTATCAGTTTTATTTTTCTTTTCAAAGAACCATTGATCTTTGCTACTGTTTGCTTCATCTCTATTTCATTTATTACTGCTCTGATATTTATGATTTCTTTCCTTCTACTAACTTTAGGTTTTGTTTGTTCTTCTGTCTGTAGTTGCTTTAGGTGTAAGTTAGGTTGTTTATTTGAGATTTTTCTTGTTTCTTGAGGTAAGATTGTATTGCTATAAACTCTCCTATTAGAACTGCTTTTGCTGCATCCCATAGGTTTTGGACTGTTGTGCTTTCATTTTCACTTGTCTCTAGGTATTTTTTGATTTCTGCTGATTTCTTCAGTGACCTCTTGGTTATTTAGTAGCGTATTGTATAGCCTCCATGTGTTTGTGTTTTTTACATATTTTTCCTGTAATTTATTTCTAATCTCATAGCATTGTGGTAGGAAAAGATGCTTGATATTATTTCAGTTTTATTAAATTTACCAAGGCTCACTTTGTGGCCCAGCATGTGTTCAGTCCTGCAGAATGTTCCATGCACATGAGAAGAATGTATATTCTACTGCTTTTGGATGGAATGCTCTGTAAATGTCAATTAAGTCTATCTGGTTTAAAGTGTGATTTAACACCTCTGTTTCCTTATTGATTTTTGTTCTGGATGATCTGTCCATTGATGAAAGTGTGGTGTTAAAGTCCCCCACTACTGTCAATTTCTCCATTTATAGCTATTAGCATTTGCCTTATATATTGAGGTGCCTCTATGTTGGGTACATATATATTTACAAACATCTTCTTGGATTGATCCCTTGATCATTATGTAGTGTCCTACTTTGTCTTTTATAACAGTCTTTATTTTAAAGTCTATTTTGTCTGATATGAGTATTGCTACTCCAGTTTCTTTTGATTTCCACTTGTGTGGAATAACTTTTTCCATCCCTTTACTTTCAGTCTTATGTGTCCCTAGGTCTGAAGTGGGTTTCTTGTAGACAGCATATATACAGGTCTTGTCTTTTTATCCATTCAGCCAGTCTATGTCTTTTGGTTGGAGCATTTAATGCATTTACGTTTAAGGTAATTATTGATAGGTATGTTCTTATTTCCATTTACTTAATTGTTTTTGGTTTGATTTTGTAGGTCTTTTTGCTTCCCTTCCTCATTTGTTCTCTTCTCTTATGGTTTGATCACCATCTTTAGTGTTGTGTTTCAGTTGTTTCTTTCTTTTTGTGTGTGTTATCTATTGTAGTTTTTGGGTTTGCTGTTTCCATGAGGTTTTGACATATCAGTCTTCATATATTCAAGGTTGTTTTAAGTTGTTTTTCTCTTTCTCACCTAGAGAAGTTCCTTTAGCCTTTGTTCAAACCTGACCTGGTGGTGTTGATTTCTCTTAGTTTTAGCTTGTCGAAAAAGCTTTTGATTTCTCTATCAAATCTGACTGAGATCCTAGCTGGTTAGAGTATTCTTGGTTGCAGTTTCTTCTGTTTCACCACTTTACCTATATTATGCCACTGCCTTCTGGCCTGCAGGGTTTCTACTGAAAAAATCAGCTAATGGCCTTATGGAAGTTCCTTTATATATTATTTGTTGGTTTTCCCTTGTTGCTTTTAATATTTTTTCTTTGTCTTTAGTTTTTGTCATTTAGATTACTGCATTTCTCAGCATGTTTTTCTTTGGGTTTATCCTGCCTGAGACTCTCTGCACTTCCTGGATTGGAAGACTGTTTCCTTTACCATGTTAAAGAAATTTTCAGCTATTATCTCTTCAGATATTTTCTCGGGTCCTTTCTCTCCCTCTTCTCCTTCTGGAACTGTTATTATGTCAATGTTGATACATTTAATATTGTCTGAGGGGTCACTTAGACTGTCTTCACTTCTTTTCTTGTTTTTTTTTTCTTTATTATGTTCTGTGGCAGAGATTTCTACCATTCTGTCTTCCAGCTCACTTATCTGTTTTTCTCTCTCACTTATTCTGCTATTAATTTATTCTAGTGTATTTCTCACTTTAGTTATTTTATTGTTCATCTCTGTTTGTTCTTTACTTCCTCTAGGTCTTTTTTTATTTTTATTTATTTTTGCGGTATGCAGGGCTCTCACTGTTGTGGCCTCTCCCGTTGTGGAGCACAGGCTCCAGATGCGCAGGCTCAGCGACCATGGCTCATGGGCCTAGCCGATCTGTGGCATGTGGGATCTTCCTGGACCGGGGCACGAACCCATGTCCCCTGCATCGGCAGGCGGACTCTCAACCAATGTGCCAGCAGGGAAGCCCCTCTTCTAGGTCTTTGATAAATATTTCTTGCATCTTCTCAATGCTTGCCTCCATTCTTTTTCTAAGATCTTGGATCATCTTCCCTATCATTATTCTAAATTTTCTCCAGGAGCTTGGCTATTTCCACTTCACTTAGTTGTTCTTCTGCAGTTTCATTTTGTCCCTTCATCTGGGATATATCTCTCTGCTTTCTCATTTTGACTAACTTTCTGTATTTGTGGTTTGTATTTCACAGGCTGCAGGATTGTAGTTCTTGCTTCTACTGCCTGCCCTCTGGTAGATGAGACTGTCTAAGAGGGTTGTGCAAGCCTCCTGATGGGAGGGGCTAGTTGCTGCCCAGTGGTGGGTGGGGCTGGTTCTTGTCCCTCTGGTAGGCAGTGCCATGCTCAGGGAGTTTAAGCCACTAGTCTGCTGATGGGTGGGGCTTTGTTCCCACCCTGTTGGGTTTTTGGCCTGAGGTGACCCAGCACTAGAGCCTACATGCTGTTGGGTGGGGCTAATGGCAGCCTCTGGGAGGGCTCATGCTAGTGAGTACTTCCCAGAGCTGATGCTGCCGTTGTCTTTTTCCCTGCAGTGAGCCACAGCCACCACCCCTACCTCTGCAGGAGACCCTCCAATACTAGCAAGTAGGTCTGGCCCAGGATCTTATGGAGTCACTGCTTTTCTCCCATGCATCCTGGTGCTCATAAGATTTTGTATGTGCCCTCCAAGAATGGAGTTTCTGTTTCCCCCAGTCCTGTGGAAGTCCTGTGATCAAACCCCAATGGCTTTCAAAGATAGATTCTCTGGGGACTCCTCTTCCCATTACCAGACCCCTGGTTAGGAAGCCTCACATGGGGCTCAGAACTTCCATCCTGTGGGATAACTTCTGTGGTACAACTCTTCTGCAATTTGTGGGTTGCCCACCTGGTGGGTATGGGATTTTATTTTATCACAATTGTGCCCCTCCTACCATCTTGTTGTGGCTTTGTCTTTGTCTTTGTATATAGGTTATCTTTTTTGGTAGGTTCCAACATTTTTTTGTTGATGCTTGTTCAGCAGTTAGCTGTGATTTTCGTGTTTTTGTAAGAAGGGGGTGAGGTTATATCCTTCTACTCTATCATCTTGAGCTGTTCCTGTCATCTTAAATTTTCATTAGCCTTTTCCAATAAACCTGTCAGTGAAATTATTTTGGAAACTTGAAGTCTTTTGGAGGCTTCTGCCTGCTAATTACAATAGAGATATCATTCTGTTTGTTTGAGTTGGGAAACTTGCTTTCAAGTGCACTTCTTAAATGGATGATCTTGTCAATTTGGAACATTCCCCATAATGGCTATTTTAATTTTAGTTTGTCTTAGTAAGATTTTGCCACTTTGGTATATATCTACAGAGACCACTGCTTTTAAACATAAAATAAGCAGGTGTGCCAAAAGGTGGCATGCTTAATTCTTTGACACTTGAGGATCCTATTACTTTAGCTAAGCCTTGGATCTCTTCTAGCCAAATTAGTACACAAGGGAGAGAGCTCAAATGTCAGTGAGTTACCCTAACATCCCTTGGTAATAGCAACCAGAAACAGTGAACTCAAAGTGCTCAGTGGTCCCCTTGCCTGTGAATTCATTGCCCTGCAGGCTGTTAGCAGTCAGCTTCACAATCCATTCCTTCTTACCAAAAACTATTAAAAATGATTGAGGAAGACAACTTAGGTGATACAAACAAACTTTATTTAGCACTTCATGAAGTGGACAGTCTCCATTTAGAGAACTGAAAAATGGGGGTGGATGGAAAAAAAGCCTTCATAAGATAAAAAATAGGGCTTCCCTGGTGGCACAGTGATTGAGAGTCTGCCTGCCAATGCAGGGGACACGGGTTCGTGCCCCGGTCTGGGAAGATCCCACATGCCGCGGAGCGGCTGGGCCCGTGAGCCATGGCTGCTGAGCCTGCACATCCGGAGCTTGTGCTCTGCAACGGGAGAAGCCACAACAGTGAGAGGTCTGCATACCACAAAAACAAAAACAAAGAAAAAAGATAAAAATAAAGAATAAAGAAGTATAAAGCACAGAGTTGGCTTGGCATTTTGGGATTGGCTGGCTGGATAAACTGTGTTTCTGATCAAGGACAGCAATTACAGATGCATGAAAGTTATCTAAGTGTGTTGACATGGCACCCCAGGCAGGAGCAGCTCCATCTTGGGCCTAGAAATTTATTACAACACTTTTCCAATATAATTTTTCTTTGACAGCAGCAGCAGTAACTTCCTGACATCCTGAAGCACAGTTGTAGTGATCGCCTGTCTGAAATTTTACTCCTACATCCTATCAGATAATTTTGTAAATATCTAATTCCCTATGTTAAATCTATTCATTTTTGAAATAGCCAGAATACTGTATCCTGTTTGAAGCCAAATTGAAACAATAACCTAAAGGAGTACAAGACCTTTCCAGATAGTACTATAATACTTTATGGAAAGATTAAATAATAGTTGAACAAAAATAAATGCTCAGTATTATTATCAGTAATCAGTAAAATGCATAAAAACATCCACTCAATTGGTAAAGAATAAAATTCTGAAAAATAAAACATCTGGAAATCTACACTCTGTGTGAGAGTATAAACTGGTATTATTTTAGAAAATTCGTTACTATAACCTATTATGATTGCACATGCTCAGTTTTCTAATGCTTCATCTGCTGGACATTTATAATAGAGAAAAATTGTAGACATGCACCCAAAGAGACAAGTGATAAATATTCAAAGTGACTTTTCTGTAAGAGCCGAATATGGAAATAATATAAATTACCATCAGTAGTAGAGGGGGTAAATAGATTGTGAGAGTTTCATGTCATTTGTTCACAACTGGTGATTATGTGGGTTTTTTTTTTTTTTCCTATAACAACAATTGTTTGGTCAAAACTCAATTAAGTGGGCTGAAACAGTCAAAAAGGAGTTCCCGATTAAGTAAGATGAAATTTGTAATTTGAAGGATATGATGGGTGGGATTAGAGTAGACAGATAAAATAGGAGTAAGGAGGAGACATCCTTTCAAGGAAGTTAGAGCAGAATATTATTATTTTACAGCTATTGCATCAAGATGCTTATGAAATAATAACAATATGTTAAACTATGCATAGTTATATAATAAATATTATGAAACTTATGCACATATTTTATAGAAGTTGTTTATTTGTCTAACCTCCAGCAAAACAGATTATTATAAGAGTTTGAGGTCAGAGGCCAGCGTACGTATACCTTGTACTGTAAAAAACTGTGATTTATTCATGATTAACAAAGAAATATATGCTTAGTTTAAGCAAAAAGGAGGAAGTCTATATTTTCCAAAGAGGAGAAAACTTAGAATTTTTGAATAAAAATTTTGATTAATTTTATCCATACTAGGGAAAAGGTGTGGTGACTATCATGAGCACTACTGAACATAAAAGAAAGCTCTTGAGTTGGTGAAGCACTGAGAGACTGAATGAGATATTTCCTACTTTCATTTTCACATGTCCCAATAAAAATCACCATAACCAAAAATTTTAAAAATCAGTTGTGTTGAGGACATAGCAGATATTAAACTGATAAGAATAGATACAACACTTGATGTCACAGAAAAAGGCCAATATCACTGATGAACATAGATGCAAAAATCCTCAACAAAATACTAGCAAACAGAATCCAACAGCACATTAAAAGGATCATACAGCATGATCCAATGAGGTTTATCTCAGGAAGGTAAGGATTCTTCAAAATACGCAAATCAATCAATGTGAGACACCATATTAACAAACAGGAGAATAAAAACCATATGATAATCTAAATAGATGCAAAAAAATCTTTTGAAAAAATTCAACATCCTTTTATGATAAAAACTCCCCAGAAAGTAGGCATAGAGGGAACTTTCCTCAACATAATAAAGGCCAAGTATGACAAACTCACAGGCCACATCGTTCTCAGTGGTGAACAACTGAAATCATTTCCTCTAAGATCAGGAACAAGACAAAGTTGTTTGCTCTCACCATTATTATTCAACATAGTTTTGGAAGTTTTGGCCATGACAATCAAAGAAGAAAAAGAAGTAAAAGGAATCCAAATTGGAAAAGAAGATATAAAACTGTCACTGTTTGCAGATGACATGATACTATACATAGAGAATCCTAAAGATGCTACCAGAAAATACTAGAGCTAATCAATGAATTTGATAATGCAGCAGAATACAAAATTAATACACAGAAATCTCTGGCATTCCTATACACTAATGATGAAGAATCTGAAAGAGAAATTAAGGAAACACTGCAATTTACCACTGCAACAAAAAGAATAAAATACCTCAGAATAAACCTACTTAGGTAGGTAAAAGACCTGTATGCAGAAAACTATAACACTGATGAAAGAAATTAAAGATGATACAAATAGATTGAGAGATATATCATGTTCTCAGATTAGAAGAATCAACATTGTGAAAATGACTATACTACCCAAAGCAATCTACATTTTCAGTGCAATCCTTATCAAACCACCAATGGCATTTCTAACAGAACTAGAATAAAAAAATTTCACAATTTGTTTGGAAACACAAAAGACCGCAATTAGAAAAGCATTCTTGAGAAAGAAAAATGGAGCTGGAGGAATCAGGCTCCCTGACTTCAGACTATAGTACAAAGCTACAGTAATCAAGATAGCATGGTACTGGCACTAAAACAGAAATATAGATTAATGGAACAGGATAGAAAGCCCAGAGATAAACCCACACATACATAGTCACCTTATCTTTGATAAAGGAAGCAAGAATATACACTGGAGAAAAGACAGCCGCTTCAAGAAGTTGTGCTAGGAAACTGGACAGCTACATATAAAAGAATGAAATTAGAACACTTCCCAACACCATACACAAAAATAAACTCAAAATGGATTAAAGACCTAAATGTAAGGCCAGACGCTATAAAACTCAGAGGAAAACATAGGCAGAACACTCTATGACATACATCACAGTAAGATCCTTTTTGACCCACCTCCTAGAGAAATGGAAATAAAAACAAACAAACAAAGAACAAATGGCACCTAATGAAATTTAAAAGCTGTTGCACAGCAAAGGAAACTATAAACAAGATGAAAAGACAACCCTCAGAATGGGAGAAAATATTTGCAAGCTAAGAAATTTACAAAGGATTAATCTCCAAAATATACAAGCAGCTCATGCAGCTCAATAACAAAAGAATAATCTAATCCAAAAATGGGTGGAAGACCTAAAAATAGACATTTCCCCAAAGATATACAGATTTCCAACAAACACATGAAAGGATGTTCAACATCACTAATAATTAGAGAAATGCAAATCTATACCACAATGAGGTATCACCTCACAAGAGTCAGAATGGCCATCATCAAAAAATCTACAAACGAGGGCTTCCCTGGTGGTGCAGTGGTTGAAAGTCCGCCTGCCGATGCAGGGGATGTGGGTTCATGCTCTGGTCTGGGAGGATCCCGCATACCGCAGAGTGGCTGCGGCCATGAGCCATGGTCACTGAGCCTGCGCGTCTGGTGCCTGTGCTCCACAACAGGAGAGGCCACAGCAGTGGGAGGCCCACATACCACAAAAACAAACAAAAATATCTACAAACGATAAATGCTGGAGACGTTGTGGAGAAAAAGGAACCCTCTTGCACTGTTGGTGGGCATGTAAATTGATATAGCCACTATGGAGAACAGTATGGATGTTCCTTAAGAAACTAAAAATAGAACCACCATATGACCCAGCCATCCTACTACTGGGCATATACCCAGAGAAAACTGTAATTCAAAAAGAGACTGGTACCACAATGTTCATTGAAGCACTATTTACAATAGCCAGGTCATGAAAGCAACCTAAGTGCCCACTGACAGATGAATGGATAAAGAAGATGTAACACATATATACAATTCAATATTACTCAGCTATAAAAAGAAATGAAATTGAGTTAATTGTATTTAGGTGGATGGACCTAGAGTCTGTCATACAGAGTGAAGTAAGTCACAAAGAGAAAAACAAATACTGTATGCTAACACATATATATGGAATAGGAAAAAAAAAAACAGGTTCTGATGAACCTAGCGCCAGGACAGGAATAAAGACACAGACATAGAGAATGGACTTGAGGACACGGGGAGGGGGAAGGGTAAGCTGGGACAAAGTGAGAGGGTAGCATTGACATATTTCCACTACTAAATGTAAAATAAATAGCTAGTGGGAAGCAGCTGCATAGCAAAGGGAGATCAACCCGGTGTTTTGTGACCACCAAAACGGGTGGGAGAGAGATGGCTGGAGGAAGGCACAAGAGGGAGGAGGTAAGGAGATATATGTATACATATAGCTGATTCACTTTGTTATACAGCAGAAACTAACACAATATTGTAAAGCAATTATACTCCAATAAAGATGTAAAAAAAAAAAAAAAATCAGTTGGGTAAAACCTGTCACTCTTCAGTATTCCAAAGCATAGTAACCTCAGTATTTTAGTCTCTTTCTCAGTCAAAGGGACATGGATAAAAATATTTGTATTGGGAAAGAGGAATGGAATTCAACAGAAAATTCCTGGTAAGAAAGGATGAGAGTTATCTCTCTTACTTAAAATAGAAATTTTCTATTAAATTTACTTTCTTTATTTTTATGTTAACATCTAAGGAATTATTTCACAATTTTTTCCTATCATACTAGGTATTTAAGGAATAATTTTTCTTCCTGTGAATGAAATGTTTAGTTTACCCATTTTCTGTCAATAAAACACTATTTCATCATTAAAAAGGGTGCAATAAACTTACAAAATAAAACAAGACACATATGACCAGTAGTCAATTGTAAGATTACAATTCTAAAAAAATATGGTCAAAAGTAGAAATTTTACCTTCTTTATCCTGATTTAACATATTCTCAAGTTTGTTTTGGACCTAAAATAAATAACTCACAGTCTTCCCTACAAAGAGGATTTATTTACACAATTGAAATGGCTGCTCTCTTTTCTTTTTTCTTTAAATGTGTTATTAAATACAAATCTCCATAAGCAAACACCAAGCAAATCTTTATTCAATAAGCAGGTGTTTATTAATACCCGCATGTGCATGCCATCTTACTAATTATTTTGCAAGATGCATGAAGATGTAAAACTAAATAGGAATACTGGTTATATGTCCATTTACTTTTGAGCCCAGCCATGTAGAAAGCAATTAAGGATTTTTAAAAGGAGATTATATGGGATAAACAGAAGCCAAAAAAGGTAAAGAAGAAATTTTAAAAAGAATAATCAGTTTTATTTCAGCACAACATATTGATATTTAAAATAGTGAGGGAGAGGGGGATGAGGTCGGGTTGCATTGGGAGTTTGGGACTAACAGATGCAAACTGTTATATATAGAATGGATAGACAACAAGATCCTATCATATAGCACAGGGAACTCTATTTAATATCCTGTAATAAACCATAATGAAAAAAATTGATATATAGATATAACTTAATTGCTTTGCTGTACAAAAGAAACTAACACAACATTGTAAATCAACTATACTTCAATAAAAAACAAACAAAAAATTGTGAGGGCTATGTTAAAAAATGAGTTTTATGTTGATAAAGAGCCTGAATGAAAACTTGTTGACAATTAAAATCAAAGCAATTAATGAGTATGTATTATGTGTCAGACACACTGCCAGATACTTTTGATTAGAGAAGGGGAAAAAATGTCTCATCTCACAGAACTGCATTCTAATGAAAGAGAGACTATCATAAAAACTATAATACAACTATAGTTTATTATAAAACTATAAAAATAAAATCTATAATAAAGTGGTATCCATCATAACAGAATATTTATAATTAAGAATACAATTCAACCTTGGTTTCAAAAATGACATAAGAAGGTACCATTTAAACTGAGACTTAGGTATAAACAGAAGAATAAAAGGAAGTTAAAATATGATGTAAAGCTGAGGAAATGGAAGGTGGTGACTTTTTTTTAATATGTAGTAAAGAAAATTGAAAAATATTTAATACATCTGCAGCAGTGGTAATTGAGACAGATGCAATATAATATACATGATTATCCTATATATATTAGTTTAGCTGTGTGATTTAATTCTAAAACTCTTGTCATCCTTGGTGTATTTAGAGATAATATTTTTTTAATCTTTATATTATTTTTGTAATCAAGTTATATTAATTCCTTCCCTATGCTTTACCAAGAACTAAACATATACAGAATCCACTGGCTTCCTAGTCAATACTTTGTGCATCAATTCTTGTGTAAAAACTATAACTATCCTGGTTTGAGGGAAAGGATAAAATTTTCAGCAGAATTTCAAATAAGGAAAGATATTTAGCTTGGTGATAGATAAATGAGATCTTTTTCATTTAGCAGGAAAAAATTTGCAGTTTAAGACAAAATAATGGTGAGAGGCAAAGGGCAGCCATAGAATGTTTTATGCAGACACAATCCAACTAATCACAGAAATAGAAAAAGAAAAAATGTAAGGACTAGTTGAGAAATGTACATCCTCATAGCAATAAGGACATGTACATACACATGACCTCTATTTTCACAGCCAATCTTCAGTGAAATCACAAAACAAATTTACCTTTGGAATTTTTATGTTTCATTTCTCCTATTTCTTAAGATAGAAAATTTTCCATTTCCAAATATTTCCCATTCCCATTATGATTCTTCCATTGAATATCTTTTATATTATTCTTCATTCTCCAGATTTGTCTCTCTTTTACATATTCCTCAGATCATTAAGTAAACAGCTACCCTTTCAATTAGAGCTAAGTCTGGATCTGCTTGTCTCCTTAGACTATATTGAAGTCTTCAATCTGTCATACAATTGGTTAGAATATTTTTGGTTTTAATGGAAAAAATCTTTGAAGTGAGGCACGATAAATATTTTTGACACCCACGTGGGAAAATGAGCTGGTTTTCTGTATCAGTAACTTTCATTAAATTGAATTGGCACTGTATTGCATTAGTTCTCTTTCCCACTGTTATAACATGAGAGTTTTTAATAAGATCATTTTGTACAGTATTAGACAAATTTAATATTCATGCATTATGAAGAAACATTGCTAGTATGATAGAAAACTGCTAGGAGGAGCAAATGATTTCATTAAAACTTAAATAAAGCTCACTTTGCATTTTTCCCCTCCTTGAATACCTGTCTGTACTAATCAGATGGTAGAAAAGGCAGATTGGGCCCTAGAGACTAGGCAATACATAATCCATACTCTCTCATCACAGTCTGATGTCACCTTTCAGGCTCAAAATATTTCTACTAGATTGTAGTTGGAAGTTTTTAGTGCAGAAATATTTAGAATGTTTTAATTTAAAATGATCATGACTTGTTCTACTTTATCCTGGTCTTGCTAATTTGAGTCTATTATAGCTGCAGAAAGAAGATATTCATGAGCTGTACAATAACTAGCTGCATCTTCTTGGGCTCTGAGTCAATAAAATGATGACACAAATTTCACATTCTCTTAATGCAACATCTGCTTCATCACTTGAAAGAATTACAACTCTTGCTTTGAAGGAGTCTTAATGACACAGATCAAATCTTAATAGATAAGTAACTAAGATGAACACACTCTTCCCTTCCATGCATAAAAAGAACACTATTTTAATTGGAACTGAATTAGAGTGTATGGTGGATTTTGTGTATACTCAAATATTTAATTTGGGTTTAATAAGATCACTCATAATTCTGAAAATGAAAAAAATAATTAGGGCAAATTATTGGAAAACCAAAATGTAAGTACATGAATTTGTTCCAGAGTTTACTGTGGAATATCGAAGATTAAATTATCTTTCTATCCTTATTTTGAAGGTTATTTAACTGTGTGATTCAGCTACTGAACTGTCAGAATACAGGAAAATATATCATAAATAAGTTCTAGTTTCTACTTACCACACAGACAGATATTAAGACAAAAGAACAGTTGAGAATACACCCAAAGAGCAATTGGTCATTTGTCTTTTGAAGTTTATAAATCGTTTGGTAGAGAATAAATTAGGAAGTAGTAGAGGTGTGCCAATTCTGGGAACAGTTCTTAGTAGATAGACTTTGTGGAAAATTGCTTTTTAATCTGTGTGTATTTTATAAAATCATCCAAGCATAGTGTTTTACCAAAAGTTAGAGCTATTCAAATTTATCTCTCAGTTACAATTCTGTATAAACATATATCCACACTGCTGAAGTTACCAATCAGTAGAGAATAGAGGAAAAACTAAGCTAACTATGTTACATTCACAATGGTCCTTACCATTATTAGGTCCTTGGGAACACATTCAAGATGGGCCTTACATCTCTTAAGATTCAGGCTTTCACAATCTTTTACCTAAAGAAAAAATAAGGAAAGCACATTATTAGCACAACTTAAAGCTCAGAAGTACCAATGCAAAAGAAAGGCATTGCCTATTAAATATTGGTGCCAAATCTTCACCAATTACATGTGTAAAGCATACTCACACTTGTTTGTATGTTGATGGCCAAACACTCAAATGAAAAAATAAATTTACTACTATTGAACATTAAAAACAGGACCTACAGACACTTTTATTACCATCTTATTGCTACTTGGACTTTTCTTCAATGTATGGTATTTAAGCTATTCATGCATTCTAGCCAAGGGTAAAGTTAATCTTGTTATAATGAGAAACAGAATATTACTACATAATTACATTTTTAAAAAGCTCTCATATAATATTTGAACACTTTATTTTTCACAAGTTATTATTTCAAAAGATTCTCTTGGATTTAAACCAATCAGATATTATCTACACCCTAAATATTCTCTCACACTGTATTTTTCTCACACACATTGAATTAACTCATTGTTGATTCATGATATCCAAACTGCTTATTGTCTTACTCTCCATGCTCTTATGCTTGAAAAGAAACCGACATGGTTATATAAGTCAAAGAATGCACAGAAACATAAATTTTAAGCTCTAGAAGAATTTACCAAACAAATTATAGAATTTAGTTTATTTATCTGATGCAATGTACAGCTCAAGAAAATAAAATCTGATTAAAATTTAGGAGCATATCAATACAAAAAAGAAATGTTGTAGAAGATGATACCACAAGAGGAATATGTCTAACATCTATTCAAAATAGAAACGTCACAAACAATTAAATTATCATGAAGTCAAATTATAAATTAGTCAGCTGACAATAATATAAAAATGATTGCTACACCTCCAGATGTTTTGTAATATCATTTTTGACATAAATTTTGAAGTAAGTTTGGAAAAATAATGAGGTCAGGAGTAGAATTCACTTTATCTCCCTATTTCTTAAAGAATAAATGTGGTAGGCATCATCTTATTGATTTAGGTAATAATCTTATAATTCCTTTTCAATCCAACCTAGTTTATGCATATATTGTTATTTTGATTATTTATTTATGGTAAGCTGCTCCAATTATAGCAAACTGTAGCATCTGTGGTCTCGTTTATGTTGCAGAAGGAAAGTGATTACTGTATTATGAGGCAGCCAGACTCTAGAGTATAACAAAACATGAAATACAGCTAGGTTAAGCAAGTTCTTATTTTCCAGAAATGTGGTTTTCTCTGAGGAGTCACATCTTGTAGTTACCAGATGTTCCACAATAACTGTAACTCTGGAGTTGCTTAGTTCTTATAACAAGATGATTTTACTACATAGGAAAAGATTGGCATTTTCTCTGCTGGAAGCAAATGAAATTAGCAATTTGAAAGACAGTTTTAACTGAGCTATGTGGTTTACATTGATTAATCTATCTCATTAGAATATTAGCCAACCAATCAGAATCTCTTCCTATCTATTTTCTAATCTCTGCCATATGTCTAGGTCATAAAAATGCATTTTCTTTAATTCTGGCTACTATGGAATCTGCATTAGAAAACAAGATGACCTTTTCTCTTAGCCACCAAAAGTTTGGAAGATGAATTTTATTATTTTAAGAAATGTTTTTGTTCTGATTTGAAGTACTTAAGAAGACAACAATAAAGAAAATTTTGGAAAGTCATTTGATTTTTCCATCTTTCTTCCACTATCAACTTTTCTTATTCCTTGGTGGCAGTTTCAAATGACATAAATTGTTCTTCAATATCTATGGTCTGTCTTACATATACTCATCATAGAAATTTGAATGCATGTCACATCCAAAACTATGGATAAAGGAAACTCCAAATAAATTTATCTAGAGAAAAAATATATTATGGGGTTTATATAGTAGGCAAATATCATAGACATAAAAAGAAAGAGTTCCCATATTTCATTCCTGTAAATACAGTTTCTTTTAATGACATTGTAGTAGTACAACACTAGATGCCTTATTACCTTGGGACAAAATAGACTAGAAAAGGCCAGGAAAGAGTTTTCTTAAATATGTTCAGAGAAGGTTCTTCTACTAGTAGATTTATGTCAAGCCCCAGCTATTTTATAAAGGACACAGGTAATATCTGTTTAAACACAAATATATGTATAGGTTGATCCATCAAAAACCTCTGTGTATAGATCTCATAAAAATAAATAAAAGTATAAATACCTACAGCTCATTAAAAATATGTTTGATACACCACTTTTTCTTATTCATAAAAATAGAAAGTAAGTGCCTGCCAGTAGGAAAATGAATGACATTTTTACATCCCATAGAATATTATACATTCATTAAAATGAATAGGTTAGAATTATGACATTTAGGCTAGAGAAATTTTTCTAAGGTGTTTTAAAACAAGAGTCTGATAATTGAAAATAATATCATAATCCTTTTTAAAAGCTATGACATATGTATATGTGTGTGTGTATGTCTACTTTTGGATATTGTATAAGCACAGAGAAAAATATGAAAAGTTCTACTAGGTCATGAATGATGTGTGGATGATGACCAAAGTGAAGTCAGGTATTGGAGGGAAGCAGGAAGAAACAAACAAAAACTAAAAACAATGTTGAAAGACTACTTAAATGTTAAAAAAAAAAAAAAAAACAAAAAAAACACTTGATATGATCATCTGAATGCATTTGGTACAGCATAACAATAAATGTCAGGCATATGTATATAGGAATAAATGAATGAGGTGAAGCATTGCATTAAATGATAATTTTAAAATTGAGTCCTTCATTTATCATTCTATTTAAAATTGTCTTTTCCATTAGTGTCTTTCCCAGAATCTGGATCTTTTCCTTTATAGCAGTATTCACAATTTTTATTTATAAGCTTTATTTTAATCTGCCCTTCTCCCTCACTGCACTCTGAGATCAAAAATGCTAGTGACAATTTTGTTTAGTTCAGCATCTGGTGCAGTTATAAATACTTCTTTCATGAATACTGTATGAATGAATGAAGGGAAATGTAGACATTATATGTTATGAAAGACAGATAAATAGTTAATAATATTAATGTATGTCATGAGGAAACTCAAAAATTGGAGCCCAAGGAAAAGACAAGGTACTGACAGGCCTTAGGAGGAAACCCAGAAAAGTGTGCTGTAATAAAAGCTTAGAAGGCAGACAGCCTCAAGACAGAGTGGTTGGACACTTGAAACAAACACTACTGAAAGGGTAAGCTAGAGGGGGAAAGAAAATGCCCCATAAATTTGGCATCATGGACACAGCTGGTGACATAGATTTAAGCCAGAATAATATTCCATAAAATAAATGATCAGATTAGCAATATTTAGCAATCAATCAGAATAGACAGTGTTGTAGTCCCAGAACAGGGTCATGGAGACCCTCGATTATGCCAAGCATTAACCCTTTAAGTGCTAGACTTAGAAGAAGCTTGGGATGTTGAGAGAGGGTCTGGGACAACCCACACAGTGGGAAGGGACTCAGGAGCTCATGGCAGCAAATATTTCCCGGTATAACAGTCTTTTAATACGTTAGCAAACTGTAAGTACATAATTGTGCACAGCTGCTGAATAACAGTCTGAAATTAAGCAACATAGCAGAATGAAGGAGACAGAAGCCAGACTGAAGTCAGTTATAAACATGGAATTTCCTTTTCTGACAATACAGCAGATTAATGGCATAAAGAGTTAATATGAAAATGAACAGCATGGAAACATCTCCCTGATTAAGAAATAAAACCTTGCTGATAGTTTTGAAACTATCTGCTTGGCCACAAACACCTCATATTCCTTTCTCTTTCCACTGCTCTTTCTTGATTTTTTGTGTTTCTTTGTCCTTTTTGTTTTTTTAAAGATCTGCTTAAGTTGTAGATATCACTAAATAATAGTTTGTCTGGGGGTGGAAGGAGTAGGGGTTTAAAAATTTAATACAAACAGAATCATAATACATAATTGTTTTTTAAATGTATTATTCAAAATAACTCTCATTCTTTCTTTCTCAGGAAGGTTCTGGATTTATTGCCCTGTAATAGAGTCGATAATTCATTTTCAATGGAACAAAATCATTCCCAAGTGGGTGAAAATTAGTTTCTGAGGAAGAAAACAACATTACTCATTTATGATTAAAACACACTATATCTGTAGTATTAAAATTCCATGTGTTGGGGGAAGATTGGGGGAAAATGTTTAACACATGCTTCTTAGGTGGGCAATAATGAAAACAAAGTTAAAAAACACTTAAGTGGATTATAACAGTGGGTAAATTGAGAACAAAAAATAAACAACTTATCTTGTTCTTTTGTCTCTTCAAAGAAAAAGACAAAGAAAATAAGGAAGATCAGGGAATAACAGCCTTGCAGCAGAACTTCAGGCCAGCTAGTTCAAACTAGAGTAAGGCGAGACTCAAGATACCCACTGCCAAGATAAATACCACCCGTTGCCAAGAAAATAAAAGCAAATGACTATTTGATGGCAGAACATACTGAGAGAAAAGAGTTGGGAAAAAGAAATGTATACAGAAAAATATACACATTAAAATATGATACCAAATGAAGACAAATTGAAGCAGTTAAAATTGAGGAATTATAGCATCAAGGAAACTTTCTTGGAAGAAAACAAAATAAAGCACAACACAGCTCGATGACATTGTCCAGACAAGAAGGTAATAATCAAAATGAAGACTTGTATAATATATCTGCACTGTCAAAAGGATCTTTGCATTTATTTAAATATACAACTGAATTATAAACAGAATTATAGACAAAAAAACAGAATGTGTATGTTATAAAGCTCAAAAAGATACACAAAATCATTCTTAACACAAACACAATGTTGGTAGAAATTAACACAACATTATAAATCAACTATACTTCAATAAAATTTTATTTTTAATTTTTAAAAAATCCAGTGTTGGAAAAACTATATGTCAAGAAGTGTATCCTTATTTATTTCCTAAATTGCCAATCAAGAAGACAATTGATATAATTTTTAGAAATTACATATTTAGAGTAAAAAAGTAAAATCTTTCTTTATCTCTCCACCTCTCTAACTACCCATATTGCAAGTTGTAGTAGAAGGTCTGCGCCTCGACATGTCAAATCTGGAGGGTGTCAAGTGGCCTAAATGCAAGCTCCCTTTCCCACTGAACCTCATAGATAAAGACCCCCTCCCCAAATAACCCTCCTTATAGTAAGGAGCAGCATGGTGCCTGTTTATTGCTGAACAGCAGGCTTCATTTCCCTACCAGCCTGCTGAATTATTCAAAGAAGTCAGCCACATCTTCCCACTGGAACCAGGAGCCATCCTACTTCTTGTTATTATAGGGCATGTTTCCACAGCTTCCACTTGTTCAGTCTGCTCCAGAATGCAACTCCCATGTGGCCCTGCATGTTATATGGTGTCCTCCACCCAGGGCTGTGAGTACATGTGACTATGACCAGCTGTCCGTCTCATCTGGCTGGTGCTGGGTGTCATAGGTTTGGTCATCCCCTAACCCTAGGGCAGAAATCCCTCCTTCATCAACAGGGTGAAAAGGAGGTTATCAAGATATGACCAGCCAAAATATCATGTTCAGTCTATGCACTTGAGAGAAATACCTGTATTCTCTATTTGTAATATTTAAAGCATATAACTTTTTTCCCAAAATATCGGGATATTGATTTCTCCATGAGGAAAAAAGAAACTTTTACTTCCTTTCCACCTAAGCAATAAATATGAATAGCTGAGTAACTAAAAATATGATCTCATAATAGCTATGAAGGACTTTTAAAACTTGGAGCTTTGAGAATACTAAGAAGCTCTTCATTTACTTTTTTATTTAATTATATTTTAATACAAGTACTAACTAGATAAATAATTCCATAAATAATTATTTTAGATGTTGGCCTATATAAATTGAGTGCATATACAAAATATTAATTTCCCATTTTCTGTATTTTTAAATTATCCTGAAATTATTTTTTTTCTCAAATTATGGAAACAATTAATAGTTTTGATTTGAAATGGAAGAGAAGTAGTGTGCTAATAACTGTAATAATGTATTTTTCATTTTATTGAAAAAGGAAAATAGATATCTCATTTCATCCTTTAGAGAGAGAGAAAGGAGGGGAGGAGAGAGGAGGAGGCAACGGGGAGAGGGTAGGAGATACTGAGAGAGACAGGGGGACAGAGCAAAGAAGATTCCACCCCTTGCAATTTTATTTGTAAATTTCAAAAAGAAAATCAAAACTAATTAAAAAGTCACAGTGACTTCTTTTTGTAATAAGACTTTCTGTTTGTGAGAGTCACTGGAAAATATGTTTTCAGTCTTAAGTAAGGACACTTTACAAAGACTAGAGAACTGATTTACAATTTCTCATTGATCTTGCTGTCAGTCAGTCCTTCCACTAAATACAGAAGAAACAGGCTTTATGAGATGGGCCAGTGACAACAAAATTGATAATTAAAGAGTGGTTGTACAAATATGACGTGAAACTATAAGCAGAGTCAGCAAGGGAACAATAGAGGGTGATTTATATGCTTTATATTAGCATGCAATTTGGAAGTAGGAGGTTTGAATAGGGCATGCCCACAGGATATGAATAGGCTGATGTTAAAAAAAAGACAGAAATCTCACAGAGCATAAGTACTAAACAATTAAGATGAAGGAAAATTTCATGATATTGATATAGAAACCACATTTTACAGGAAAAACTAAAATATTGTGGAAATCTAATCTGAACATATCAAAAAACTGACATTATACTTCATATCTAAAGCCACAGAAATCCCTTTACTACAATCAGTCAGCAAGTCAAAATTTGTCAAAGAGCCACTTATTCTGAGATATTTCCATGCATTTATCATAGGCTTTAGGGAAAACAAGCATTTGTTTTGCCTTTATGGTAATAAGAGTGACATCCAAATCACATAACATAGTAAGTTGGGACATCTCAGCATGCATAACATGCTATGTAAGAAAATTTGAAGACTGTCAAGAGAGCAGATACTGCTAATTCTAGAAACATTCCAATAATTTGTATTTATGTAGCCATACAGAACAAAAAATACTTTACTCTTTTATCAACTCACTTTTTACCACTTTGATTATCACTGTGTAGATAGTTTTCTCTTGGGTGAAGCATGCTGCCTCCAGAAGCCAAAGAGGATGTCCAGGTTTGTGCTAAATTCTTACCAGTTGGAGGGAGAGGTACAATTTGGGGTTCTTTTTTACTAAAATAAAAATATTTTAGATGATTAATTCTACTTTTTTTGGTTTATATGTCTATGAATTTTAATATTTGTGTGATAAACATCAAAGTCAAGATACAGAGCAATTCCATCATGTGCCCAAAATTCCTTTACTAAACTCTCCCCTGATCCATAATACCTAGCAATCACTGATCTGTTCTCCAGCACCATAATTTTGTCTTTTTGAGAATGTCATATAAATGTATAAATAGCATGAAACCTTTTGAGATTGACTTCTTCCATTCAGGATAATGCCTTTGAGATTAATCCAAGTTGTCACATTTATCAATAGTTCATTCCATTTAATTTTCAAGAAAAGTTTCACTGTATGGATACATTTTAGTTTGTTTATTCATTCACCAGCTGAAGGACATTTGGGCCATTTCCAGTGTATTTGTTACAGTTATGAATAGAACTGCTATAAATATTTGTGTACAGGTTTTTGTATGAATATATGTTTTCATTTCTCTAGAGTAAATACGCAGGAGCGGAATTTCAAGGTCAAGCAGTAAGTATGTTTATAAGAAACTTTAACCATTCTCCAGGGTGTTTGTACAAATTCACAATCCCACCAGCAATGTATAGTATTCCTAGTTCTACAATCTTACCAATAGTGAATGCCTTACGTGACCTAAATCACTAACCTCTAAAAACTTAACTGATAAGACATTATTCTGAATCTTTTATATTTTTATTTTCCATCCTATAGAGTACATGTTCTTCAACAAGGCTTCCAAGCCTACTTTTTACTTTTGCTCATTGCCAATTGACATGATGCCAGCAGAATATGCAGATGGTTCACATCCCTTTGGATGATAATTTACAGAAGATTAGAAATAACATAGCACTTGGGCAAGACTATCAATATATACTACAGTCTATCTTTTGTTAATGAAAACTCATTCTTGTTCTCCTTCCTTATGGAATATTATAGAACATATTTTTTGATAAAAGTCCTCTTACCTGTGCCTGAGGCCGTGTTATTCTGTTCTAATAAAGATAATATATTTATCATTGCAACTGCAATTAGTGTTACAACTTGGTTGAGTTTCCAGAAGTCCACTCTCACCTTCCAGTATCTATCTTGCTTTTCTGGGGGGATTAAATGTGGTCGTGATTGGAAACATGAGCCCTGAATCTTACAGGTGTTCAAAGATGGCAATAATCACTTTCATTCATCTTGGGGTACTGTTTTTGATTCAATATCTTGACCAGGGTGAGAGAAGTATCATAAGCTTCTGTGTTGCCTTCTCTATCACAAGAATCCTTACTCCATAGGCCAAGTAATCAGTGTCGGAATTCTGCCAAACCCTAAGTATTTCCACTATATTTATACATTTGGTGACCAGGGAAATGAATACTGAGTGGGTCTGTGACCCAGAAAAAAAAAAACAAAAAACATGAACTATACCTCAGCCATGTTATGCCCTCACTCTAACCTGGAGATTTAACATCATAAAATTAAACAGTGAGGGCAACAGAGTAAGTGCTTAATACATGTGTATTTTTTCAGTGATATTTGTCACAAGGTATCCCATATGTATCTCAGATTCTTATTAAAGAGCTACATGACAGCTTGAAGACAGCTTGAAAACAAAGACGACTCCAGATGTGTATAAAATCATTTATCACTGCACAATCTAAGTAAGTTGATAAATACTTCCAGTTATAATCTTCCATTTACTTTTAGTCACTGTTGCTATTCCATACTTAAATTTTAGGTTTATGTTTCAGTTAGTTGTTTTTACTCTCTATATTTTCTATTTTGTTTCATTTTATATTATTTACTTTCATTTTAAGCATATTTCAAAACCATGAGTAGTCAAAATTTAAAGGATGTCACTGCTAGTAGTATAATTATGAGAGTACACAGATGGCTTATTAAGAGAGGGAACATAAAAGCCTGAGTGAAACTGCAAAATACTAACTTTCAACATGAGAATCTTTCATCCTATAACATAAATTCACTGCTAGCAAGTTTTGTATACAGAAACCACACTAACAGTTCTAAAAGAGCATCAGAGGATTTTAATGGGACTGATATCCAAAATGTATTGATCCTCATCTATAGTTGTATATCGCTTTTCCACTGAGATAATTTCAAAGTTTTCATTTGGCTTTAAAGTATATTTTGTAGAAATAAATGTACTAAACAGCAAGAACCAAACCAAGCAGTCCTGATATTAGCAGATGTTCTTAAGAAATATTTGGGAAAATATAACATAAAAGTATTTTATTCTTATTCTGAAATAAGGCTGATAGTGACTGTAAATGCAATGTCATGCTGATTATTAAATGTACTTAATTCTTAAAAAGGTTTTAGTCAGACTTCAATAAATTTTTCCTTTCTACATAGGCAGTCATGGGACTTAAGTTCACTTATGTTTTGTGTTTTTAATCAAACTTGACTGAGCTTATAAAAGAAAAGCCAGTCAATTTGACCTGCATGTGCCTTCTTTTCCAATAATACAATCATGCACCAAAACAATGGTCTTTGCAGGGGTAACTGTTATTTCAAAGAACAAATAATTACTCTTTAAAATTTAAGCAACAATCTTTTTCTCTTTGGCATTATTAATTAAATAAAAAGAAGAAAGGAGATATTTTCAACAGATATGCAAGGCAAGAAGTTTTGACATATTTGGGAGTAAGAGAATAAATATAAATAAGAATATGACTGTTGAGCATTTTATTATATAGAACTGTAAAACACTTTACAGTGTTTTTAACTGATAAAACACTTTAATAAAATGTTTTAATTAGTTTTACTTACACATCCCCTAAATAGATATTTAATTCTCTGGGTTCTCACTTTAAGAATAATCCAAATATATACATAATCATGTATGGAATTTGCTAGATGGCTGCTTCATAGCTGGAGATTACCATGAAGTTTCACCATCCAAATCTATATTTCTATTTATCATGGCTTGGCTTCATAAATACTACCTTAATTATGTGGGTGATTATAAGGAAAATAAAAACATTCTAAACAAGTTATTCACAAATAGCATAATAATACTTTTTCCATGCTTTTGTCCATGATATCGCCACAAGTGTGATGGTCTTTTGATACAGCAATATATATCACAGTTGAACAACTGAGGTTTCAGGACAGATTCAAGAAAGATAGTTCTTCTTCTTCTTCTTCTTCTTCTTCTTCTTCTTCTTCTTCTTCTTCTTCTTCTTCTTCTTCTTCTTCTTCTTCTTCTCCTTCTCCTCCTCCTCCTCCTCCTCCTTCTTCTTCTTCTTCTTCTTCTTCTTCTTTCTTCTTCTTCCTGTTAACTTGGTCATGATTACTGGTAGCTGCCATTAGGTATTTGTAGGCTTCATTAGAGTAGGATCAACCAAATTCCAAATTCTCATACAATTTTCAACTCTTAGAAAAAAAAAAGCATGCTCTTATATGCCCATATATTTTTTTTGAATGTTGAGAAAAATGTCAAGCCTATCAAACCCAGCAAACTAAGTTTTAAAGAAGAATGGTTATCTTCTGTTTTTTCACATGCTGTTAGAAGTGTCCATGAAGGTTCAGAAAACAAAAGATTTGGTTCATGTTTCTTAAAGGGCCAAACAAACTTTCCTTGACAAGTCAAATGACTTGTAATGAATGACTTCAACATAAGTGACATGTTTTTTTCAGTAAGAAATCCATTTTAAATCTCATGAATTCTTTTAAAAGTAAACTTTTGAACCTTAAGTGTGATCACTTAGAAAATTAACCAAATAAAGATAACGATCTATAAGGACCTAATATTTACCAGACAACTTCAAGGGTAAATTGGAATCCACATGTTTGAAGAGTTTTAACAATCTTCATAAGTCCTTCATAATTCCTTTATATACAATCTTTATTTTAAACTATATTGGTCAACATTGTTTTATAAATTTATACAATTTTTATTTTTATAGTCCATATTATTTTCAATATAGTCTTCTCAGTGTTCTATTGCCACTCATAACCGTATTCATACTGAATATTAAAATCTTTAGTTTTTACTCAATTATCACCATAGTTCTTCTCACATCCTCTAACATTTCTCATTTCTTTCCACACTTCCTAATTTTGTTTAACCATGATACTACAAATATCTCATTACTCTAGCTCTATTATTATTCCTCACCTTTCTTTAAGTTAATATCACACATTCTTTCCAATTGTAATGTTTCATATAATAGCCCTTCCATTTCCCCCCC
>NW_020174043.1:208467-322519 GCF_003031525.2 Neophocaena asiaeorientalis asiaeorientalis | reverse complement strand
TTTTAAATATATCTCCCTCCCTTTCCCCCCCCCCCCTTAGTCCCTGGCATATTTTTCTTTGCAATTATTCATTTGCTATGCCAGCTACTATCTCCATGAAAAGGTTTAGGTTATGGTGTCCTACATTTTTAGAAAGCTTTTTCCAACTGTCAGTTCTTCTGATAATTAGTATGAAACCCTTACCATCAACTTTCTTTGCCTCTTTGAGTCCTGAAAATTAATTATTTATGCAGCACATGTAGGATGACTTTGATTTTCATCTATTCTTTTGTCAACCAGAGTTGCTATTCAGATACTGTATTAAATACCTAGTTCGATATTTACCACATAATTGAAAGGAGAAATGGAATTTCAGAGGAAAAAAAGATTTTTTTTCCCAAGAATATAGCATGTTTTAGTAGAATTAAAGAAGGCAAAAATTATAGATACAACAAAGTTAATTTCATACATTTCAAAGCACATTACCATTCTTTATTTTTAAAGGGGACCTCAGTCCTCTACCATTGTTACTGAGAGATTGTTTTCTAAATTAACTATGCCTCTGAATAAATATTAATATATATGGTATTCTGTATCTGATGTTATATCTATTTTTATTTTTTGCAAAATATCCCCTTTCTTTTAAAAGTCAGGTTTCAAATCCCAGGGGAATATTCCTGCAAAAACTCCTCCTCAAAAGAACTAAACATGATGTGCTAGTGGCACAATGACAACTAGAAATGGAAGAGTAGAAATGCGGGACAAAGGGAAAGTGTAACTAAACTAATCCCACCATTGCCGCCCTGCGCATATATACCCTACTACTGCTACTACTACTACTATTAGCAAACAGTCATTCGATATATAGAATTATGAAACTGAGCTGAGCCATAATTATCTCAGCACTTAAGTAATAATATAATAATGAACACTTGAGTTTTAATTATATATCTTGCAGGCAAATGAATGTCAGTATAGTTGGAATGAAGTATCTAAAAAAAAAGAGACACAAAATGAAATAATTGATAGAGCAAGAGAGGAGAGAAATTTCTCACAAAGCTCATTTCTTCACACCTAGAACTTCTATTTGACTTTTTTATCATTTGGCTCCTAATTTTATAAATTAATTAAATGTATGTTATCATATTCATACATAATTTTGAAAAATATACATGAGAGTGGCATATATTTTTAAAATAATCTTATACATATATTGAAATGGACCATATTAAAACACAACAAATAAACAGATGACATCTAGCAGGTGAACACAAGAAAGTAGGAATAATTGCAAGCAGCTGTTTAGAATAATAAACGTATGGAGTTTCTAACCAACTGAAACTGTTGTTTGAACTGTTTTTGAGCCCTGAGTCACTTACTGACTTTATTTTGTATATATTACATCATTTTAAGTAAACATTAGTAATTTAATATTTAAAATGTGATTAAAAAGTAGCATCCAACTCATATTCCTGTTATGAACATGATGCTTTTGTCATAATAAATGACAAATATTTAGCCTAGTGTCTAACACCTGATAAGAACTGAATAAAAACAAAATTATTTTATTATTAATGTCTCTAGGACCTTTTATAAACTGTCAGTCAAAACTCTAATCATGATGCTCTAACTCTAATCATGAAAATTGGAATAGAACACTTAGAGTTCTTTCAAAGAAAGAAGGTTTAAAGATGAAGCATGTAAGACATTGTAAGGTCTTTACCCCAAGGTAGTGCCTTTGACTTTTCCAGCAGCTGGTTGAATCTAACACAATGTCTTACATACAATAAGTACTAAATCATTTCTTGTAAGATGAATGAACTCTTTCATATGAAAGGCAACCCAAGTTACAAAGAATTATGCTTTGAATAATAGATTATCTGAAAGAAAACAATACAGTAAAACAATGCATAGTTTTAGGAAGATAATTTTATTGAAAATTGTGGATTAAGAGAGTAGTGAACTAATATTAATGGAAAAATACACAGTTCAACTTAGATTTTATCCTCTGTTAAAAATATTCGACTGAAAACAAAGTTTTCTCTAAGTTTTTAAATTGTGGATAGAAAATCAAACAACCTGACTGGTAATCTTTGTAAAATGTATAAAGTATCCTTTTTATTCAAATAAAAATTTACAACCAGAATCATATTGACAGATATTCATAACTCTAAATATAATACATAGTAACTAGAAAAAAATGATAAGGATTCCTTGCAACCCTTTCCATGGAGATTTTTTTGTCTTTTATATCTTAAGTATCTCATAGCCAACAGTTGAGGTAGTTGTTCACCTTGGTATCAGTTAGTACACACATACAATTTCTCCACCTTCATCCTGTAAAACTGTGTGCTTAAAAGGTCATCCTTTAAAGCTCTGTTTCCTCTCCGTCTCTCCAGTATTGTAATACACAGATCTACTGATCCCCTTGTAATCTTTACATGAAAGATTTTACATGAAAGTCTGTTTTAAATCCTTAGGCTTAAAAAAACTACTTCTAAATAAGATAAAGTTTCTTGTCGCCAATTCCAATCTGTGCTGGTGAAGGAAGGGTTTCATCAAACCATCAAGCAATTCTCCATCACCAGTTGAGTGCCCAGTAATTCAACTCTGTTCTGATACTATCTATCCCAAGACAGTGTCAAGTCCCACAGTTAAGGACTCAGTCCCACAAAACTGCTGTCCTCTTCTACACTTCAGATGCCAGTCACAAATCCAAGTTCTCGCCTTTGCTTCTGACAGATGGTTATAGATCAGAAGTTCCCATGTTCCTCTTCTTGGGTTCAATTGATTTGCTAGAAAACTTCACAGAACTCAGAGAAACATTTTACTTACTGGATTTCCAGCTTCCTATAAAAGAGTATAACTAAGGACCTGATGGAAGAGATGCATAGGGCAAGGGATGAGGAAAGAGTGCAGTGCTTCCATGCTCTCTCTGAAAGTGGTATTCTCTCATCTCAACATACATTCACCAACCCAGAGGCTCTTCAAACCCAGTCCTGTTGGATTTTTATGGAGGCTTCTTTATATAAGCACATTTTGATTAAATCATTGGCCATTGGCAATTGATTCAAACTCCAGCTCCTCTCCCCTCCTCAGAGGTCATGGGGGTGGGACTCAAAGTTCCTATCCTCTAATCATGTGGTTGGTTCTCCTAACAGCCAGCTTCCATACTTAGGTGCTTTCCAAAGCTCACCTTATTAACCTAAACCCAGTTGTGGTGGAAAGCAGCTGATTTTGAATAACAAAATACCCATTTCACCTCTTTGACTTTGAAGCAATTTCAGAAAATGACAAGAGATTGAATTTTATAACAAAAGATGCTCCCATTGCTCTTACTGCTCAGAAAATCCCAAGGTTTTGGAAGCTGTAAACCAGGAACCTTGGCTAGAGGTCACATATTATAATAAGATCACATCCTTACTATAAATCACAATATCACACAGAGTATATAGATCAGAGGGAGAAGATAGAAAGTGGGTGGTTTTGAGGTTTGAGAATAGTTACCCAGGGTTGTGCCCTTGAGGGTAGAATTTAAAAAGGCAAAAAGGGCTAAAGGGAATGATGATGTACACAAGGGAGTGAATACAATGATTGACTGTGAGATTTAAGCTGGGTAGGAATGGAAGATGATGTCAGCGGATGAGTGTCAGTGAAAATGGTTGTAGGATTAATAGGTTCTGCAGGTTGTTAAGAGTGAGCAATCATGGTACTACAGGGATGTGATAGACAGAGAAAAGAGGATGACATTCAGGTTTTTGTTGCTTGTAGTTATCAGTAATAAACTTGAAATTCAATGCTGGGAAGTTGGAGGATGGAAGGAAGAAGAATGTTCTAGAAGTAACAAAGGAGGAGTCAGTAGGCTACTTATACTCTTTGTGTGGCCAAAGGTAAAGAAAACAGGCACCTCTTGAGAAAATTGAAGGGAAATAATCAGAGATCTCAGGGGAAAGCAAGGTTTCTGTGTGACAAAAGTGATGGAACTGTTCAGAGAAGATTCTACAGACATGGAGGAGCATTATGACCTACTGTGATTGCATAATTGAAAAGAGATGGGAAAATGCAGATATAAAAGGAGACATTCCAATATACATGGGAATTAGTTTGAGGGAGATTGTGGGTCCCTGTGAGTCTGGGTTTTTTTTTTTTTTTTTTTTTGATAATTGGACAGAATATGACTAATAGTGGTATATAGGAAATTGTATGCTTCTAAGACTTGCAAATGGAGAAGACATCCTGAAAAGTTGCTGTCTTACCTGTAAACAAGCAGGATTTCCTCTTGACCCATTTTAATGTGGAGATGGAAAGACTTAGTCCCATGAGTGTTAATGCTTCAACCCCTCTAGGGTGTGTGATTTGGAAACTTTCTTGTTTTAAGTATGTGGAGCTCTCTTGAATCCTGGTTTTGAGGTCAAAGAAGACAAGGCTGACAAGTGTACTCATAAATCCATCTTTGTTCATGAGGAAATCTTTTGCATTGAAATTTAAAGTGCCCTCCTTGAAAATTAAGTAACTTCAACTATCAGCAGGTGTTCAAGAGCCATAGGGTACTTGCAACTTTGAGTGGAAATGAGATTTATTAGTAGAACATGAAATTAGAATCCCAACAAATGCTGTAATTTTAATTTGTAGATACCAGAGTTTAATAGTCATAATTACTTATGGAAAATATAACCTTTCAATAAAATAAACAGAGAAATAAAAACAATAAAAAAGTGCATGATTTTCAATTAGTTCTTACCAAAGAGAGGAATGACTCTTTAAAAGAGTCATGACTCTTTAAAAGAGTAAATTATTTGGCAGTCTTTCATTTATTAATATTTACTTATTATCAAACATTTCTGTATTGTCCATACTGTGTGAAGTATCAGGAATGGAATTATATAATATATGCAGTTTCTTTTCTCACAGTTAGTCACCAAAAAAAGAAAAACACAATACAAATAATCTAGTACATTGAAAGCAATATTACATTAAGCATTTCTTAAGGGTTCTAAGACAGTTAATATACTCCTGAAATTTAGATTATTATAATTGAGTCATTTTATGCATGGGAACATTCTTATTTTTCTGAAAATTAAAATATTTTATTCAAGACACCGTTATTTCTAAGATTCTTAAATTAATGTCTTTTTTCCTCCTCCTACAAAGTAAGCAAATAAAAGGAACAACTGCACACTCTGACCCATTATAATTATTCAAATAAGCTAACCACTAACATTTGCCTTTTCAAGCTTTGAATCTCAGAAACTCTGAGAGATAAAAATGAAGTAATTAGACCTGGTTTCCATAACTCCCATTTATGAAGTATATATTACAGGCTACTTTGCTAGGTGCTTTTTTTCTTTCTCCTTTATTATTTAATTATTGGCTTGAACTAACAATATTTTGATTACAAATAAAAACAAGATAAAAAAGTAAAAGATAAAAAAATAAGATAAAGAAAACTAAGAAGAGGAAATTCAGTTTTAGAGATTAATGAGGTTTTCAAGGTAGTTTAGAAAAGTGCATGTGAGGGTTAAATTTATGTAGCAATTTGACTGGGCCATGATGCCCAGATACATGATTCTAAATATTATTACAAATATTATTCTAAATGTTTCTGCAAGGATGGTTTCGGGTAATAGTAACATTTAAATTTCTGGACTGTGAATAAATCAGATTGCCCTCCATAATTTGGGTGGACCTCATCCAAGCAGCTGAAGGCCTGAATAGAACAAAGACTGATCTCCTTTAAGCCAGTGGGAATTCTAGCCCTCAGACTTGGACTGGAACTTTGACTCTTCCCTGAATTTCCAGTTTGCCAGCCTACACTGAAGATTTGAGACTTGTTAGACTCCATAATCATGTGAGTTAATTCCTTAAAATAAACTTTGCTATATATAAATACCCATCCTGTTAATTCTGTTTCTCTGGAGAACCCTGACTAATACAGAGTGAATCGAGAATTATAACTCATAACTACCTGCTCCCAAATCCTCTACTCTTTCTAATATGCAATGTACCTTCTTGCAAAATATAAACCTCAAAGAAAGATTCAGTCAGCTTTTAGAGTGTAGCATCTCTTAGCTGGATGTTTAGTTGATTGGGCAGAGATCAGAGTGAAGGATTAAAGTTCTAAATTAATATAAAGGAGGAATAGCATCACAGTACAATAGTTAAGAGCACAGAATTGAGAACAAGATGCCAGGAGTTCTAACTCTAGCTCCACTGTCTACTCGAGAGAACTTGGGAAATTTATTTAATCTCCCTGTAATGAAGACTGTAGTATCTCTTCCAGAATCCCTTTCATATAAATCCCTTTAACTGTTTATGTGCATTCCATCCTCAAATATGTGTTGTTTGCTTCAAATTGCTGCCCCAGGGGCTCTATTCAGAGGACTCCCATTTACAACTAAAGCCATTTTGTATACATGTAGAGACTAGGAATGCCTGGAAGCTTACAATTGCCTTGGGTACTGTACTCCAATGAGTACAATGAAGGAGGGTGAAAATTCCGCTAATTTGCCTTCAGGACAAAATATAAGGTCTAATTTATACTCTAGAGCTTCTCTCTGGGATAAGGGCACACCTAGCTAGGAATTACACCTTGCTTTGTTTCTTTATCTTTCTCAACCTGCTTTTACCACTTCCTACTGGTTTCCTATGGGAGTTTTTGGAAAATTGAATTAAGGTACCCAGTTTCTCATCTCTAAAATTGGAATGTAGTGGCAAAGTCAAAGGCTGTTGTGAGGGTTAATAAGTGACTGCATGTAAAACACTGATAACAATAACAAGCACATATCATATGACAAATGTGTATTAATATATTAAAATATAAAATAGTGAAACTAATGTGCCAATTAACAAAACAAATAATTTGTGAATGTTTACTCATAGTAAACACATTCTATGAACTAAAAAACAAGAAATCAATTTTCCCACAGGAATGGAATGTTAGAAAGACAAGTCTGACAACTGTGTTGAAAATGAAATTGAGGGTAGAGATGGTAAATAGTTTTGCAACTCACATTCCAACTCTGATCAATTGGTAGTGGCTGCCTAGAGTACTTGTTGAGAAAGATTTTGAGGTCTTGTCCAAGCTTAGTAGGAAAGAACACCATGATTGGTAATCAATGCCTTCCATTTATTTCTCAAGTCTTAACCCTTTCTTAACTGAATCTATCCTCTACAGTGCATATCTGCTTTAGATATCAGATGTAGATCAACTGATATCAACATAAAAATGTGGATGGAAAACTTGTCTTCTCTGAATGTTCCTAACCTTGAAAATACAATGATATTTTTACTTGTCTTAGAAAGAAGTATATGGGTTAGCACAGACATTAGCATGTAGATATATTAAAATTATTAAGTTAATTATTTCAGCCAATTTTTAAACACTATTTGGAAACAAAGCTCTGATATCTATACCTTGTAGTATCAGAATTAAAAAAAACACATAAATAAGAAAGAAACTTTGATATTAGTTAAAATTATGAGAAAATATTGTGTTTATAAATAAACGAATTTTGCCAAAACTTTCACCTTCTTCCACTTTAGTTACACTGAATACCCCTCCTGTTACATGTTTTGAATATCGCCCTACTGATTTAGATTTAATTGATTAAGTGTTATAAAAGATTCCAAAGACAACTTTAAATAATAAATAGTCCTTGGTAGTGCAAAGAATAAAACATTTGGAGCCACACAAGCCTACTTTATAATCCTGACTGTGTTGGATTATAGACCAACAGTCAGATCTGAGGCAAGTTTTCCTTGGTGTGTCTCTTCTCTAAACATGTGGTATTATTTTAATAAAGTTTTTATGAGGCTCAAACAGAATAATATGTATGCATATAAAATGCAGTTGATAAAATAGTTTAATGACATCTGACAAGCTTTGAAAGTATAGCTCCTAGGTCACATAACATTAATTGTTTTAAAAAACTTGAATTAACTTCAGAATAAATCACATACTAAGAAATGTTTAAAAATAACAAAAAATCATACAATACCCATTTATTTTTAGTCCATTGTATACTGAAATGTTAGATATTGGGATTACTTTTAAAAATTCATGGTTCACTAATAAGCTAATAGTACAAAAAGAGTTGTATGCGTGCCTTATTTTCCATTAGGCAAAGAATAATTTGAGTCAGATTTCCTAAGGATTTCTCAAGAGAAAATCATATAGTAAATATTAAATATAAGTTTAACTGTATATCAGTTTTTACAAAACCACTCTGAATTGCTTTTATAGTACATGGCTATCAATGTATGAATTCTGAGTTGAAACCTGGTTTCAAATACTATTGCCTTCCTGAAAATGTCCACACAGGAGATCAGACGTGAGAGTAAATAGATCTTGTCACTTTTTAATGACTAATAATCACCCTTCCAAATGACACCTTCATTGATGGTACCATTTTAATTGCAAGTTTTGATTCTATAAAATAAGATAATGTTGGAAATAGAACTAATCATTTTACTTAAGATAATGATTTTCATTGTGCTTCATGGACCTTAAGCAAACTCTGAACTAAAGTGTAGTTGATCTGACATATATGGAGTTTCTTTCTACTCCAGCACGTGTTGCATTAACATGACCTTAGGGTCTGGTGTTTTAAAGCCTGGAAAATAGAGCAAATCCTGTCAAAAAGATGACCCTTAGAGCCATCAAAGATTTGCAAAAATATCATTCTAAAAGTTAGCGTCCTTAGTCCAGCAATAAATATATAGTAATTTTGATAGAAACAAGCAAAATATGAAACCATTCTTCTAATACTTACACATTTATTGTAGAAAATTCAATTTTTCAGAAGTGTTTCTTTTAATTTTCAAGAATATCACATTTAGTGGATCACCATTTAATATGCTTAGTGCATCACTGTTTAATTATACAAAGACAAAAATAGATAAATGAGCCATTTTATACATCCTTACTATATTTAGAATTAAAATCTGTCTGTTTTGTGATCTCCAGAAATTTTATGTCACACATTATCATCTTCTTTTTATTTAGTAGAAGCATGGGGAAAGAAAATGTACTATCCAGTCACGGTTGAGTTTCTTTATGTTTCACTTCAGTTTTCTGCGTGTTACTAGTAGCTTTTATTTCACAGTTGTTTCTTGTTTAAGTCTCACACAAGATGACAACAGCATGGGGCAAATCATTTTTGGCTTAATTTGAAATGCTGTTTTCAGGGTATTTTAACAGTAGCAATTCTCATATGAGCAAGTAAAGATCATAAATGCTATCTGTAGCTTCCCAGATAAACCACAGAAAGAAAAACAAACATGCAACAGAATTTGTAAAGTGATAAAGGAATTTAGTATTGTCTAGGCCATGCCTTTAGAGTTAAACCATGGGCAATATATATACATATATATGTAATTTGGCATACTCTTAAGAGAACAAGGTAAAAAATAAGGAAAATAAAATGCTTACAAATTAAACTCTACAACTGAAATTCAATCTAAATTTATTCTATCCAGGTGAAATATATGCTAGGTATCAAAAAAGTTAACAATTATGAACTCATTGCTTTGTGTTTATGTGTGTGTGTGTGTGTGTGTGTGTGTGTGTTGGGAAGGTGTATTAAAAACAAAAACAAAAAAACAATAAAATACTTCTTACCAAAAAAGTGCATTGAAATTACTTCAAAAGAAACAGACTGATGTAAACTTGGGAACAGGAACTATGTCTTGTAGATCCTTGGGTGTTCTACCTCAAGCAAATGACCCTCTACCTGTTGGTTAAAAGAAAAAAATTAACAGATGAGATGGCCAATCCACTCACATTTAAACACAGTCTATCACTCAGATTATTCCCATCTAATGTTGTTTTATATCTTAGAAAACATTTATGTTAGGCAGAACTCATTTTTTTTCTAGTATCATTTGAAATAATAATAAACCTCTTAGTGGTCATGTTTCAAATGCAAATCTTCATTAATTCATTCATTTCATCAGTGTTTGTAAATTTGGGGGAACTCTTACATTCTGGTCATAATCTTTAGACCTGTCTACATTTATCAATATCTGATTTAGAGCATGCATATCACAAAGAGAAGTGTTTTTGTCTCCTAATCATCTCAAATTAACATTGTGATGAACTCTTTGCATGGAGAACCATACCATCCGGTTATATAGTGAAGTTACTTTCTTCTTAGACCTATATTATATTCTTGTATAATTTAAACTTAAGATTACATCTGCTTTTTTAAAAAATGACATTGAATTACACTGATGATCACATTGTTTGTTTTAAATAAAACCCAAACTTTTTTCACATGTAGAAATCAGGTCAGATTTTCTTTTCTGTGTATATGTAGTTGATGTTTCTGAAATTGATTGTAAAAATGTGTACTTAAGTCAAATGAAAATTAAAATTTTGGTTAGAAATGTGATGACCCAAGACAAATACATGTACTTAAAATATATTTATTTATAAATATGAGGGATACTATTTCATACTTTATGTATTTTAATTTTAATTATTCTGCTGAGCCTGAGGTAAATGAATTTGGGAAAGATGCAATACTTTCAGAGATATTGTCTGAGAGTCATACCCACATAAAAGTGATGGGCAAAAAAAATCTGCAGTACGACAGCTTCTATTAATTATTACTAAATTTTCTTCTTTTGTTTTGTTGTTGCATTCATAAACAAGTCTCTTACCTATCACCTTCCCTAACTCACACTAGTTACTCCTACATGTACTGTACCTACCCCCCAAGCAAAAGTAGGACTGAATTTTACCCATGTCAGTTTGGTAACTAAGTGAGCAAATATAAGTTCACATGAGTTTGATTTGATATCAATGAATTTTCAATCATAATGATATAGTGGATATTTGCAGTCAAAACCAGCTATTTCTAATAATTAAATAAAGTATACATACCCCAGTAAAAGTAAGTTTCAAAATCATTAACCTTTCAGAGGGAGATGTGGAAGAAGAAATATACTGTTCAGTTAACCATGTGAAAAAATCTAGTCCAGAAAGTTTGGTTGTGTTTGGGGGGCATAAGGTAGATATGCTTAAAATGGATGGTATTTTTATGTGATGTATTTATTTTCTCCTTATGAAAATTGTCCATAGCTTATATTTATTTTTCAATTAATTTTTATTGAAGTATAGTTGATTTACAATATTGTGCCATAGCTTATATTTCTAAAGATATTGATAGATTTACTTGTTGAAACTTAGTGTGAAGAGATGCTTTCTGAAAGCATCTCCTACTTTTTGCAGGACCAGCAATGTGTTTTACCTTAAGTTAGATCTAATCAGCATTGCTATTCTGCCTCCAGTGATTTCTCATTTGAACTTATTTTTTTCTCACCAAGATTCACAGACACTATTTTTTTGTTTTTCCACATCTCATATAACTTTTCTAGTATTTATCTTTCTATTTTTATTGAGTTCTCAGCTTAGTTTGCCAACGCCCTTAAATCTATTAATATGTTTCTATATTATTTCTTTAATAACTATGTTTCTGATAACAATGTTTGTTTCTGAAATCTATCTTACCCATTAATAGATGTCTTGTTGTGCTTAAATACATATTAAAAAGCAGATACATATGTCTAGGAGAATAAAAGAAGACTGTTTAGGGTGGTATTCCAAATTCAAATTCTAAGTTCACTTCTTTTACTTATTACAAATGAAAACAATAAACTGTCTAAAAGATAATTAAATGATATAACCAAATACAAATGTAAATTAAAGCTTAGTTTATATACCATATCTTATCTATAAGATTGGCAAGCATTCAAAAGTTTGTAAACATACTTTGTTGTCAAGGTTAAAAGGAAGAAAGAACTCATACATTTTTTTTTTTTGTTGGGAAAGCAAAACTGTACAACCATATGAGAATGAATTTGGCAAATTACATATGTATTTCCCTTTTTACACTGATATCTCATTTCTAGAAACCTATCCTAAAATACACTGGCAAAAATCCAAAATACATATGCACAAGTATATTTGTTGCAGTAGTGTTTGCAATTTTAAAGAGTACATCCTGGATACAAGTTATTATTCATCAATAGATTGAATAAATTATATAGCCCCACCCTGCAATGGAGACTTGGTATCTGCTAAGAGTAATAATGTATATGTGTATATACTTTTATGATGTAATATTTGGCATTTATTATTTATAAAATAAGAAGTAGAGAAAAGTGTGTACGGTATGTGGGCAAGGTATCAATTTACTGTCTCTCAGCTCCTAATCTACACTTCTTTGTCCTGTTTTGTGATACTGAAGCAATATACTCTAAAAACTTCTTTACAGCTAGCGAAAATGTTCAGCTTTGTCAGGAGAAAGGACTAGAGTGGCATTGTAAGGAAACAGAGGTAACACATCACTTCCTTTCCCAGTTCTGGTCCTGCTTCCATTTTTCCTTTTACCTTTGATGGTCACATTGTAAGAGAAAACACAAATTGACAATAAGAGGCTTAATTCTCCCTGTTGAAAATAAGGGTGGAGATGACCCCTAATCTGTCTTTTCTTAGAGAATTTACTTTAGAAAACTTGTAAGTATTTTCTTTGCTTTTTTGAAATGCCTGTGTTTTATCTTTTAAAGCAGTAAATGAGTAAGCCAGGAACTTGGGAACATAGTCAAGGCCTGGGAGCCATCTCTTTGAACTGTAACCATCAAGCAAAATATCAGCTCTATAACCCAGTCTCCTGGGAGTATGGGAGCTTCAGCTGACTCCTCGCTCCAAATTGTTAGCCTAACCTTCCTCCCATTATAAAATACAAGAAATTATTTTTTTTCTTTTAAAAGCATTTAGCAAAACAAGGGGCTACTCCAATTACCAAGTGACTTAAGATGAACTATGTGTAACAAATGGTGCTATTGAGTCTTCTTACTCAAGGATTAGCTATTGTTTATTTTGAAAAAAATATATACAATGTTCACTTGGCTACATACAAGGGTAAGATTTCTTGCTGTCTTTGCAATCTCTTTAGGGATTGCCTGTAATGCACATCACATTCTGGTTTAATGCTTTTTCAATAATAAAACTTTTTTATTTCTCTTCTACTTTCATGGAGAGTTTTTCAGGGGTGGCAGGAGATTTGTTTTCAATTATTTATTTTTCCAACAGTGGTAGCGGATCTCACAGACTCCCAACCCAGAGGATACTTTTATACAAGCTTATACACTCAAGCTCTCGGGTCATTGTCTCCCTGCCTCTAAAAGCCTATGTAGAGGTCATCTGTGTCTACAACGTCAGTCCACACCCTCCTGGTCAGTGGTCTATTTCTATGAACAAGTTGCTACCACCACTCAGACAAAAACTTCCCTACTTAACAAGGGCTACCATAGACCCTCTCTGGCTGTGCGCCCTCAGATACCTGTTTCCCTACCAAGCTGCCACTCCCACAGCGGCTCTGGCTGTACCCTTCATCAACCCTTCCCAACTCAGTGGTCACTTCTATAAATCTGGTGTGTCCTGCCCCATACCTCGTGGCAACCCTGGGTGACTTCTACAGCATTGCTCTAGCCTACGCTTTCAAGCAACTTGCTTTGACACCAGTAGGGTTTTTTGTTTTTGTGTTTTGTCAGATCCTCTTCAAAGAGATTTTGAATCTTAGTCCTTGGATAATGGTCTTCTTTCTTTATCCCCCTCCCTTATTCTACAGAGAGTAGCTTCATGTTTGCCAGAATAGCTGGGTCTGGGAATCAAGGGGTAGAATTGTGTGTGGCTCCTCTACTATTCCGAATATCACACTCACAAAGGTTTTGCTTCCTATACCAAATGTTTTTACCTCTGATAGTTTGGAGGTCTTAGTTCTCACTTGGGTAATGATCTCACTAATGTATACAACAATGGTTCTGTTGAATTGGAAGATGAGATCAACACCTAGTCATTTTGGAATCCATAAGCCACTAAATCAACATGTCAACAAAGGGCTTACTCTATTGGGTGGAATGATTGATTCTGCTTACTCAGAGAAATAGGATTGTGCTATACAATGAAGACAAGAACAAATGTGTCTTCAGGCCAGGAGATTCTTTGAGGACATCTTTAGTACCTCTATTCCTAAATAGCTAAGATTAATGGGAAACTATATCATCCAAAAAAGGCAGTAATTTTGAAAGCCAGACCATTCAAAAGTGAAGATTTATGTAACTACAAGATAAGGAATTCAAACTATTTGAAGATTTTACTAAGATTGAGGAAATGTGGAGTGGGTAGTAGGAGAAAGATGTCATGGCCATCAACTATGGCCTCACAGTGATGACCTTAGTAGCTTTGCGTGTTTATTCTTTGTTTGTTAGCCGTATCTGTGTATATATATCCAATTTTATTCTTCTCTGTTTTTCTTCCCAATTTTATTTTATTTACAATGTGTTAGAAGTTAACTTCACTATTTAGTCTTTTTAATTATTCTTAAATTTCTGTCAAAATACTACTGGATATTTGGTTATCTTTGTTCCGTTATACTTTGACAGAAGTTGAGTAATTAACTGGAGATGGATAAAATTACTACTGAGACTCTTTGCCTCCCTTTTTTGAGGAGAAGGTGAAGCTATTCTTGAAAGAAGGTTAAACTATTCTTGAAAGAAGGTGAAACTATTCTTGAATAGCTGCATCTTGCTAGGTTCAAAGAATGGTATATATAAAAGGTGAGTAGCAAAAGGGTGGACCATGACAGTTATTAATTTCTATTTGCTTCAAACTCATCATATTGCCAAACTTTGTGATATTGACACTCAACCCATAAACAATTTTTCTTTGCCAGGCTTTGTTAATAGAGTGTTGGAATGAATGCCACTGTAAGTCAAAAGCCTTGTTTACCGGTAAGGAACCACTCTTCTCTGCACCTCTGACTTCTTCCTCTCTCTCTACCCTGATCTAATCTACTTCAAGAAGAATGATGATTAGTGGTAGTTCAAAGACGTATTGTCCAAAATGAAGACTCAAGACCATAAACACTTGTCTGTGTATTCTGAGTAACTTTGGGAAGCAAGGGAAATAAAACTTTTATTTCTCTGTTAGGTGCGGGCACCAAAGTTACAATTCCTGTCTTATAACAAGGGGGAGAGTTTACCAAATCCAATACATGGGGTTTGGACAAATTTCATAGTGGGAAAAAAATATGAACATGCCCTTGTTGTGAGATCCTTTAGGTCAAACCAATAAACTTGTTGCTTCTACATCTGAGTGCATAATAGAAATTGAGTTACACGCTTGATCTTCACTATACCATGATTACCAGAGTATACAGTCTTGATAATAAAGAGCTTCATGTAGAGAAGTGTTAGGCAGACAAACTCCCTTAGAATTTCTCTCCAAGTGGGTTGATCAGGATTTATCATAATTGACTCTATATCTGCTATCCTAAGATCTGCATAGATGATGTCCTGTTAGTTGGCAAGTCCAAAGCTTCAGTTGCATCAGCCCTGATTGCATTGTTAATCAAATCTCTACCAACAGAAGTAAGTGACAATCCCTGACAAAATACAGAGGGCTGCTCACCAAAAAAACTTTTTTGGAACTATGTGAACATATTCATAATGTTCAATCCTTTGAGCAGTCAAGTCAAAACTGTCATAGTCTAAGCACTATTTTCCTTAACTTTGGAAGCTGTCTATCAAAAACAAAAAAGGGATGGTCCCAGATCCTGCACCTTCCACATAAAGTGCCTGTCAACACCTTAGGATGTCTTTTTCACTCCTATCCTCTTGACTCTTTCTCAGAATGCCTTTTGGCTGTTGGTGTGGGAAAGTTGAGCAGGTTGAAATAACTGCCCTCCAAAACCAAGAACTAGACTCAATTATTCAATTTAATTGGGAGCCCCAGTACCTATCAGTCATCTAGGAGCCCATTCGACTTGCACCTCTTAGCAGATATCAGTACAACTTGGAAGGCCCCAACAATTGCAACCAATGCTTTGGGCTTCTGGAACTGTGCTTTATATCTGAAATCAACCCTAGTAATTTTTTTTTTTCTGTTAAACCCATGATGACATGCACTTTAGGGCTGGTCACAAGAGATTTGCAAATGTTTAAGGAAACGTTACTAGTAGATCATGTAGCCCTCAGCTGACTAGGACAGTTTCTCCAAAATTAGCCAAACTTGGTTTTAGTGTACATCTAAAACCTGATATATTCACCCTGAGAATCCACAGATAGTATTGCCTCCATGAAGTTTTCATTTTTCTATTTGCATTTCTGTTTTTATCCAGGAAAAAATTTAAAGTCATTGTCAGATTGGTAGAACTGGGTACTTAGCTGAAGGAAAAAACTATTTTTTTCTCAATAGACCTTTTCTCAATAGAGTCTATTTTACACTGTGACATAAAACTTCATGAAACATTGAAAAATTATTGTAAGAACAAGAAAGAAAATAATTTTTCAATTATGGTTGAATATTTACTATATTTGATAACAATATAAATTCTTTTTGCAAATAATTAAATCAAAATTACATCTACATAGGGCTTCCCTGGTGGTGCAGAGGTTGAGAGTCCGCCTGCTGATGCAGGGGACACGGATTCGTGAGCCAGTCCGGGAAGATCCCACATGCCGTGGAGTGGCTGGACCCATGAGCCATGGCTGCTGGACCTGTGCATCTGGAGCCTTGCTCCGCAACGGGAGAGGCCACAACAGTGAGAGGCCCGCGTATCCCTCCAAAAACACACAAAAAAACACACACAAAAAAAACAAACAAAAATTACATATACATAAACATATTTGTTATTCAGAGGGGTGTTCACACTAATTTTTAATTCCTCAGTACTGACAAATGTGTGAACATTAACTAAGTTTGATTAAGGGAAAAAGTTGATTTCTTTGTTGTTTATGATTGACCTGTTTTTCTTATGAATGAAAATCATCATACTCTATGAGTATCCAAGCTTAAAAGCACGTCTCCCATTGGATAGAAACATAGACATCATGATATGCAACTCTATTCAGTGTCACTTATTTCCCCATCAGCTCTCTCTACTAAAAAGTTTATGAATATGTTTACCAAAAAATATTAAAACTCACCATAAAATACATTAGTTAAGGCAGTAGCATTTTAATTCATTACTTGCTATGGAAAATAAAAATAAATAATAAAAGTCTATTTTTTCATTTTTTTAAAGTTTTTCTGATCAAATTAAAACAGTATTGTACTTTTAATTATTTTTCACTGTTTACATAACTAATTAACTCTCTGAGGTAGAGGGCAACACACCTGCAAATTCTTCACTATGTTAAGGTCAGATAATCAATTTCCTATCCCAAAAGACAAAACTAATACAGTACAGAGGATTATCACTAAATACTAACAGCTGCTTTTGTAAGACTGGAGCTTTTCTGGGGAATCCTGCAATAATGGAGTAGGTAGGAAACAATTTTATATATTTCCATCTTTGAATTCTGTGAAAGCTGCATAGGTATTTTTTAAACTATGGATGAAACAAGGATCAATTTTGCTTTGATTCAAGTAATTGTTACTAAACATAAATGCATTTGAAGCAAAACATGGAATGGTTATGAAGAAAATATTTCCCTTTGTTCTGAATGTCATTCGAGATTTAATCCTTAATAAATTTAACTCTAATTCTTACACATGTGAGAATTTTAGGAGTTTACCTACTATAAACCATTTAATACAAGTATTAACTTCATACTTACTACCTCTAAATATTATTATCAAAAACTAATAGACTTTTACACCCTACTTTTTTAATAGAATTGACAACAGCCCTATGTATTATTTTCTCTTCATAAGTTCAAACAATGTTGCAATGTTCTGCAAAGAATGATTAAATATAAACAATTTCTAAATTTAATTAATGCTATAGATCAATTTCATAAGAAAATACATATGCAATTTTATTCTTCTCTAAGGGTTTTATCTTAAAATCTATTAATACAATGTAACTCATTAATATTTCAAATCCTCCTTAGTTTTAATTCTAGGCATGATACTTGCAGGCAAATTATATGTCTTTGCCTGGAATGTAAACAAAATAATCAGTAATCTTAATATTAAAATTATTTCTTTGCTTAGTTAGCTAATTAGTTAGATATCTTAGCAAAATTCAACACAATTGAGCAAACATTTCTTTTGTAATATTCTCTTTTCTTAATCTCCATCAGATTACTAGTTTCTTTTCTCAGTTTTCTTTCATAGCTGTTTAACCTGATATGTCATTACTGGAATTCCTTGTCTGTCTTAGGCTCTCTTGTTTTCTCCTGGTCACTGTATCTCTAAATGAATTACTTTATTTACAAGTTTTTAAAAGCATCTGGTATTATCTCTTAAATTATAGTTTTTAATCTATAAAAATCCAGATCTGTATGTTCAACTATATTCTTAATAACTCCAGTTGTAGACATGTTTCTTAGCCACTTTTAAATTAATATGTTCAGAACTGAATGCCTGATTCCTTTACATCCTGCTACTTTCCCATCCCTACTCTGTACCCAGCCCTCCACCAATTTAGTGAAGCAATTTAGTCTACCTGTGTTTGCCATTTCAATAAGTTTTATTTCATCTAAAAGGTTGATTCTTCCTAAAAGCTAGGGGTTATCTTTGACATAATGTTATTGGTCCATTTCCTACCTACTTTGGTCTTTAAAATAGCATCAATTTGTAGATATCTAACATCTAAAATACATATATTCACTGTTCTCCATAACACCTGCCATCATTCTAGTGCAACCACCATCATCGTGCATTACTTCAAGTCTCTGATATGTCTCTCCTTTTCCACTCCTTAGGTCCAAAACCCACTTCCAATTTATTCTCCATACAGTAGAGTGGTTTTTAAATAAGCATAATACTCCAACCTTTCTATGATTCAAATAATTCAATCATTCCCCATAGTAATTAGGCTAATTCACAAGCCTACATGTTTGTTCCCTGCTTGTGTGCCACTTTCTATTCATGCTTTACTCACTACTCTTGTCTTTCTTGCTGTCACTTTCCACTTTATATATCAGTTCTACTTACTGTGGACTTTTTTCTAGTTTCTTGTACACAATGTAGTCATTAAACCAAAGAAAATATTCTTCCCATTCCAAGGAATGACCTTCTCCTGCTCTTTAATTGACTACTTCCTATAGCATTTTGTTTTTCAAATAGACCTAATCTGACTCTCAAATCCCAAATAAGTATTGCTGTTATACTCACTTAAATTTATATTTAGTTTTTCTCTATATTAATTAATCTTTTAAACTACATATCTATCCATAATTCTCTCTCTCTCTTTCTCCATCCATTCACTTAGGTACCTTTGATCTATCTGTAGTCATTTATTTAGATTTTTATTAAATTTATGTATCGTTACAGGGTGTTTATTACATATCATTTGCTTTGTTTATCATTGTGTTCCTAGAGTCTTCCAATGTTAATAAATAGTGTATATCAAGTATTGAATGGGTAAAAAAATTGAGTAAAATATTATGAATGAACAAACAAATGAGCAAATTTGTTATTTATACATATATGAATTGCTTAATTTCCTAATTTTAACACACGTACATTTACTAATAATTATGTTTATTAAGTTTTCAAAAATTGAGTCAAAAGCAAAAATTAAATACACTCACATCAACTTTATATTTGATGCCAAGAAGATTGCAAAGATTATTAAAGTTCAAAATAAAATAAAAATTACACATAAAAGCATAATATTATTGGGCTTCCCTGGTGGCACAGTGGTTGAGAGTCCGACTGCTGATTCAGGGGACACGGGTTCGTGCCCCAGACCGGGAAGATCCCACATGCCGCGGAGCAGCTGGGCCCGTGAGCCGTGGCCGCTGAGCCTGCGCGTCCGGATCCTGTGCTCCACAAACGGGAGAGGCCACAACAGTGAGAGGCCCACATACCGCAAAAAAAAAAAAAAAAAAAAAAAACATAACATTATCTTAACTAACAAATGTTATGTTTACTTTAAATTTAACCAAACTTTAGGCTCAATTTAAATTTAAATTACTGTAACATTGTAGTCTCATGTACTGCTAATAAAAACTATAGTATTCAGCCAACTTTGCATTATTTCCTGACAAATTATTATTATCTAATTGAAATAATTGGAAAATTTCAAACTGTCTTTGGGACTGAAACTTTCAGCTTTTTTCTTCACATAACTATTGGGTACACATTTGGCCATATAACAGAATAAGAGGAAACATATACACAAATGAATGCTTTTGCACAATAATCTAGAGTTTTAAAATATTTTTAACACTTGTCATGCTTTTGTATTTAACAAACTTTGTTGTAGAACTAAATTATTACATATACTTTAGTCACTGAAAATAACAATGATCCTACACTCTTAGGGTAAGATGCTATTATACTATTATAGCATAGGTTTATCCATATTTTAAGAAATGTTTACTGATTTAATCATCATTGACAACAAATAACTTCTAAGTACCCAGTACCTATTCAACAGTATTTTCAGTTTTAAGTCAGCAGGAGACTTTGAAGATGTTTTGCCTTTCTCCTTGGAGCAGCCACTTCTGCAAAAGTTGATAGCAGAGAAGTATCAAATATACTTTATAATACATCAAGAATGTAAATAGGACCACTCAAGCACTCTGTTTATGACATAGATCCCGAAAAAAAAAAAAGAAAAAAGAAAAACATATCGTAACATTTATAATAAAGTATGATTTACCTTTGCAATGATTTTATCATACTTTTCTTAATATAAATATTTACATTAATTCAAATTCAACAAAGAACTGATGAAAACCTCCTGAGCTTGGTACCATAGTTCACAAAATTATATAATGTGATCTCTGGCTTCAAGGAGCTTAAAACAAGAAATGAGCCACTGAGTTACATAGAGGTACCAGCATACCTTGGAGCTATTGAGGGTTTGGTTACAGACCACCACAATAAAGTGAATACTACAATAGAGTGAGTCACATAAGGTTTTTTGATTTCCCAAGACATATACAAGTTATATCTACTATCCTGCATCTATTACGTTGCAATAGCATTATGTCTAAAAAAACAATGTACATGTCTCAGTTAAATAATACTTTGTTGCTAAAAAATGCTAACCATCATCTGAGCCTTCAGTGAGTCATAATCTTTTTGTTGGTGTAGAGTCTTACCTCCTAGTTGATGGCTGTTGTTGTTTAGTGTAACCTGCTTCATTCATTGTCTAAGCTAGATCTTCTGGATAACTTGCTGCAGCTTCTACATCAGCACATGCTCTTTCACCTTGCACTTCTATGTTACAAAGATGGCTTCTTTCCTTAAACTTCATGAACCATACTCTGCTAGCTTCAAACTTTTCTTCTTCAGCTTCCTCGTCACTCTCAGCCTTCATAGAATTAAAAAGAGTTACAGTCTTGTTCTGGATCAGGCTTTGGCTTAAGGGAATATTGTGGCTGGTTTGATCTCCTATCCAGACCACTAAAACTTTCTTCATATCAGCAAAAAGTCTGTTTTGCTATCTTACATTCATGTGTTCACTGGAGTAGTACTTTTAATTCCCTTCAAGACTTTTCCTTTGCATTCACAAATTGGCTGTTTGGCATAAGAGATCTAGATTTAAACCTATCTCAGCTTTCAATATGCCTTCCTTACTAAGTTTAATCTTCTTTTTATTTAAAGTGAGAGACTTGCAAGTCTTTCTTTCACTTGAAACTTAGAGGCCATTGTAGAGTTATTAATTGGCTTAATTTCAATATTGTTGTGCCTCAGGGAATGAGGAAGCCTGATGAGAGAGAGAGAAAGAGGGGGTGGCACTGAGGAGTAACTGGTGGGTAGAGCAGTCAGAACACAGACATTTATCAATTAAGTTTGCTGTCTTATATGGGCATGGTTTGTGGAACCTCAAAATATTAAAATGGTAACATTAAAGGTCAATGATTTTAGATCACCATAACAAATATAACAATAGAGAAAAAGTTTGAAATATTGTGAAAATGTGACACAGACAAGAAGTGAGCAAATACTGCTGGAAACACTGTGCAGTAGACTTGCTAGAAGCAAGGTTGCTGTAAACCATCAATTAGTGAAAAATGCAATATATGTGAAGTGCAATAAAGTGAAATGCAATAAAATGAGGTCTGCCTGTGCAATATATTTATATTGACTGCTCTCAGAGAGATTTTGACAGACAAAAAAAAAGAGGGAAGGGAAACAAAAAGTATAATTGCCCTCAGGTCCTAGCAAATTTAGAAGTTAGTCTTTGAGCTGAATTTTAATAATGAGTGTTGGATAAGTAAAAATGGTAAATTAGCTATCTTCAGAAATATAGACAAAAGTTGGAAAAAGTAAGTGACAAGTGGTCTAATCTAGTTTTAATTTGAAAATCTAGAAATTCTTAGTAAAGAATAAAAATGAAAAAAAATTAAAGCCTGATCTTAAATGTGTATTTTATATTATAGGTTTTGAGCTTTATTTTGGAGGAAATGAGAAGATATTGAGTGCTTGTAAAACAGGAATATTATAATCAGATCTATGTTTTAAAGAGGTAACTTTATCCAAACATGACTACTACATAAGAAAATAGGTTCATTCCCATACAAATTCACTAGCCTTATGATTATCCATCATTCAGAAGCAACTGACACTAAAAAAATGGCCATAAAAAATTAATTTAAGGAAACCAAGCAACCAAGTTGCTGTCCCACATGATAGAAAATATTTCTTAAACAAAAGGTCTCTATATGTGGACATCTCTTCCATAGACAGAATATATAGAAACCAAGGAAAGGAGATGGGAGTTGCTCATTACACTATTAAAACTATCAGCTGACTGAAGGAAATTTGCTTTTGTCCCTACAGTCTTGATCAGCTGGGAAGTCCTAGTGACCAAAGGATGAATGCTTCTCTGAGAGAAGTAAGTCACAGTTCTGATAAAATAGAAGCTGAGACTGTCATTTTGGGGTCCTCATCCATTGAGTCTACAGCAGAGGAGAAGGCTGTGTATCAACTGTACTTAGAAAAAACTGGCTCACTGCTTCACAATACATACAGTGAAGTTTCTTTTTCTAACCATTATGCCTCACTGTGGTACTTTTTAATTCTTCCTGAATGAGAGTCCCAATAAGATCAACTCAATAAAGATAAGGTTCCGAAAAACCCAGAGGATATGGAGTGAAGATTTGGGTTTCTCCACTAAGTGAAAGATCCTGTCCAGCTGAAGTTAAAGAGAACATGGAAGGGGAAGAAAGTGGATATTATTATAATATTAGGCCTCATGACTAAACATAAAGAGAAGACTAAGACAATATGCTTTATCCAAAAACATTATTTCATTTTACCAACCCCTTCTCACTATCTCATATAAAGAACCCTGAAAAGCTAATATTTTAAGTTTCAGGTGGGTAGTAACAGTATGATTATACAATAGAGGATTAAAAACTGTTTGGGGGACACAATATTTCACTTAAGCAAAGAAAAGAAGGAGATACTGATGGTAAAAATTGTTGAAGATGAGAGATATCATTCACTTGTCTATCCAGATCCACTCCCCATCCTGCTATATATTGCTCAGTGCCCCAGGATAGGAGCTGGTTCAGTGTACCTAATTTAGCTCTATAGCCTCCTAGCTTCCAATTGGTTTCAGGCAACATATTACACTGGAAGTCTAGCAGGAGACCAGAGGGAGAGATGAATGGGAGGTTGCATTATGATCTTCTCCAGTTTCCTTTCACTTTGTACCAGCAGAGCCCCTCAGCTGAAGGCCACAGCTACTGCCAGATGACCTTTCACAGCTTCCTCTCTTTTTAGGTTTCATCAGTTACACCCTCTCCTTGCCGTTTTTTACCAAGACTGTTGCCCCAGAATCATACCTCTGCCCCTCCCTTGAAGAGAAACCAATTACTCTTAGCTGTGCTTCAGGAAGCTTGCAAGGAGATAAAAGCAAGAACTGATTGAAACCAAGAAGGCCTAAGATAACAGAATATTTGACTTCCAGTAGACCTTGAGCTCATTGTAATTCATTAGCATGCTAAATGACACCCACCAGGGCCACGACAGTTAATTGCCATGGCAACAACTGGAAAAGCCCATAAAAAGACTAAAAGGAGAGTTGCATCAGTTCCAGGTCCAAACCACACCCCTGTTCTCACATAACTCTCGAATATTCCTCCTACGCTTTCCAAATCCCTCTTTTACCTCAACCCTACTATATATTTAGTGTCTCCAACTGAACTTGGGTTGAGAAGTTGATTTCCTTTGTGAACTAGTTTCCCCTTCTGTATTTTTGGTCATGGCGTAAAGCTTGTGCTGTTTCAGTCTCAGCATACATTTTGTTATCGGCTGTGAGAATCTGATAGGAAAAAGAACCTCTCTGGCTGAGACAAGGGGACTTGTCCCAGGTTAGGACCCTGGAGAGGGTCCAGTAGACCAGTTCAGTAACACTTTAAGGCCTTGCAATGGTAACAGATTTTCTCCAATCTACATGTCCCCACACTGCTACAGTTTTTTGTGATTTTCCTATACTTGTTGCAAACTTTGTATGCTGTGTGAGTTTGTCTAAGGCATTAATCTTGCTGGATTTTGGTTTGTTTCTCTAGAAAATGATAAAATTGATTGTTGTGATCTCTAAATTGGCATATAGGCTAATGAGATATTGCTTTGTCTATTATTGTGTTGCCAGCAGTTAATTAAGGGGTTGATAATCTGTAGGACCTCAATATATATCAAATGGATTTTTTAAAAAAGTCATACAATTCTATAGCATCCTTCTTTAGTAATTCAATGTGTGATAGATGCATCTGTGAGTTTTATACTATAATACACTAATCAGTACTAAAAAGTGTAGTTCATTTTCATAGACAAATTATTTTTACCACAATGATGCTGAGTTAAAACTGATAAGTTTTAACACAAATTTTATAGACAAAATTTTCATGATTTGTCAGTATTTAAAAGTGGAAACCATTGTTATTAACTTGTTGAAGGTCTATATTGAGTTATTCATTGTATTTGTGCTTACATTTTTGCTTTCAAGTTATACTATATTGATATACCAGACCTTATTGACCTTATTTCATCAGACTATTTAAAGAAAACCTTTAAAGCAAAAACAAAATAGAAGTAGATGTAATAACTTGTAGAATCAATAAACATTATTTTTAAATAAAGCCTATCTAATAACAGAATATTTAGTTGTAAATATATATAATATATATCATATATATTACTTATAATTTATATAAATATATGTATTATTTATATTTGGGTTGTCAAACTCAATCGATTAATTACTTTATTAGCATGTGAGTTAACTGAGTATATTTATAAAGAGAAACAGAGAGACAAAGACATGCCAATACATGCTGAAAGAATATTTTAAAATATATATTTGTTTTTCCTTTAGTTTAAGGTGAGAGTTTTGTGGAACAGTAAGCCCCACAATCACAATTTCCCTTTTTTAATCTTAGATTTATTTCAACATTATTTCTTACAAGTTTAAAGTTTAATTAAAAAATAATTATTAGTGTATATTATTATAATATTTTATATATTTATAAATATTCTAAATTTAAATACATATAAAGTATTCAATTTTAATGCAGTGTCTATAATTTCTCATAAATGAGTGTTTATATACACACACTCTGAGAAGTTTGTTCTTTTTCATCTGTGCCAAATTTCATGACATCCTTTAATATCTATAACTAAATATATTTAGTAGGATAGAAATGAATATATAGTCAAAAAATCCACCTGTTCCCTCTGAGAAATACATGGAAGAAACAATCTACTTGAGTTCCTATTATCTAGGACTATCACAAACTTATAAATACTAATTTTTCACTTTTCCCTATTATTTCCCCAATGTGTAGTGTATGAAATGGTCTGATCTCACATGAGAAATAGAAAAATCTGGACTAATATAATAACGACATCTGGTGAAAATACAAATTATTTTATTATTAAATAATGATATAAAATATACATAAAAACATTTTATTATTTGATTTGAAAATAACTTTTCATATTTTGTATTTCTTTATCATCTCAAAGGGATTTACTTAAAAACAAATTCCAAGAATGACATTCTGGCAAATGCAACTTTTAAAACTAATTTCCACAACAGACTAGCAAGATCCTTCTCAGAAATATCTCTGAATAAAAGCAAATTGATGGATGCATACTTTCCATGCATCAAAATCAAATGAATTTGTCACCAAGAATTGGAGGAACACGGTTATAGTCATTTTTTTCTGTTTATATTATTCTATATTGGTAAATTTCCTTCTCTTTCTTGAATGTCAGTTTCTTAGCAAATTATATTTATAATTGGTTCTCTTGTTTCCTCATTATGCACATTATATGAAAGTAGGGTTAGGTAGCCTTATTTTGCACTTTTAAATTTTCAGCCACTTCATTTCACTTTTAATTTCTGCTATATGGGCCATATTTTAAAGTTTGTACCTGTTTGCTAGTTGACTTAACACTGTACCCTTGCAGTATCAGCAGGATCTAGCATATAGTAGACCAATAATACATTTAGTGCACGAATAAATGGCATAGTTATGTATAAAGCTAATTGTCAAATTATTTATATTACAAACTGACTTTTATCTCCCATGAAAAGTCTTGAAGTCTTAATCTCAACACTCTGATATTCTAGGAACATAAAATCATGTTATCATAAAAAAATTTATTATGTACCCCAAGACCACTTTTAACATTTAGTTTCCCAGTATAGCTATTCTGAATTTCTTAAAAGTTTACATATTCTACTAGTTTTAATACATTCTCTTCTGAATGAGGGAGATTTTTTTTAAAAAATCAAAATCATTATATAGTGTTTTATGCATCAAATTAGCAATCTGCACCTTTTAATTTTGGAATTTTATTTTATTTTAAAATAACGCTAGCAAGACATTACCTAATCAGGAAAAAAATTTCTTGTGATTATTATATTGATTCCAAATATGGAATGTAATATTAAGTTATTAATTTCAAACACTTTTCCTATGTCCTATATGACTTATCCAAGTTTGGGTCTAATTTTGAAATCAATAGAAAATACATGAGGATGGAATTGAGGCATGAATAAAAATATTATTGGTGCACAGTAAATGTGACCTTTCCTTCTCTAAGGCTGAAAAATGAAAACAAAGATAATAGACAAAGTGATAATGGCTTTCTACTAGAATTAAACTTCATAGTGATCTAAATTCATAGGTTTAGAAATAGAATGCTCTTCAAAATAAAAGATATTATGAACAAAATATAAAAAAATTGTAGAATTTTCATCTTCAAAAGCATGTTACACTTTCATAGAAAAACAATGAAGCCCTAAAATAGACCTTTAACACATGTACAAATGAGCAAAATAGAATTCAGGTTTATGCTGATTGCAAAGCACAGCAGCATTACCACCGAGTGTGAAGAGCAGCCACAAAGTCTCCATTTCATAAATGCTTTCTTCAGTTGCTAATAAAAAAAGTTATTTCTTACCCTATCACATCCACATGTACATCTTACAGTCACAGCTCTGCCTCTGGCACTTTGTGGTGTCAGAGGCTACCATCTGGAAAGTGGTTGTGTATAGTAAATGAGTTTTAACAGAACTAGTTGGGTTGGTTTCCTCCAGAGGAAAAAGCCCCTAACTGCAAAATTCTTAATACAGCATTGTATTTTGCAGGAGAGTCTTCCCTACCTTTTTGCTATATACACACTTGCCACCAGCTGTTTTATGCACTCTTGGCTCCCCAGCTGAGGCAATTAAGGGAATAGGATTTGGCATTCTGTATCAATATGAGATAAAACTCTGGGGCTGTTTCCAGGTTGGCAGAGCATGGGGTAAAAACAAGGCTTTGCTCAGAGTAGAGTTTTTAATCCTATAGACAATGATCGAGGAATGAAAAAGGCAGATGCCAAGAGGATAATGTGAGGAAATATGGAATCCTGGCCATCAGCAAACTATTGTAAATTCAATTAAGTACAGAAAAGTAGCTGCATCCTGCAAAACAGGCATGAGATAAAATGCTAAGGTTTGGGTTAGTGTAGTAGATTGGGATATTTTGCTCTATATGATGCTTCTCCTATACACTGCATCTAGGTATACAGTAGCCATTATAGCTACATTCACTTCTGTTTCTATCATCTACTGTGCTGTTGAGTCCAAAGTCCTATAAAGAAAATAGCACGGGGGACAGGGATTTTGTAAAAGATAAATGGGGTAAGGATGTGCTCTTTACTAGAACTATTGTTCTAGTAAATAGAACTATTGTTAAAGAAAAACTAACTTCCTAATTAAACAAAAATTGTTTGGTGATATTTTAGCTTTAGCCAGTGAATATTCTCACCTTTATAACTTTTATTTTTACATAGGCAATCTAAAAATAGATACAGGTACACTAAAATCTTAATCATTATGTTAATTTGTGTTGGCACTATTGCTTTCATTCTTTGCTTTAAAATGTCCTATGGTCAATATGCTATTTTTAAATGAAAAATAATTTTTTTTTCTTTCTTATGCATATAAAACCAGTGATTGAGACTATTTTAAGTAGGTATATAATTGTTTCTAGGGAAAAAAATCTGTGAATGCAGAGATGATTTTAAAAGCTATGTTTCCTACCTTAACTTCTAGTCCAGACACTAGACTCATATCAATAATTATTTACTTGATGCTTCAACAAAACAAACATCTCAAAACTAAAAAAGGCAAAATAAAAATTTTGACTCTGCCATCACTTAAATTGCATGTTCCTCACTCTTTCAATTTTGTGAAAGGAAACACTAGCATCCAGTTGTCAAACCTAAAATAATTGTGTTCCCTTTGATACTTCTCCTTCCCAACTACACTCTCCACACTGATTACATCAGAAAATTCCACTTATGCTGCCTCTAAACATATATGGACTCTGCTTATGTTCTTACATATGCATTACTACCACCTTAACAAACGCCACTGTCAAATCTCACTGAGATTACTGTAATAAAGGAAAAAGGAAGGAAGGAAGGAAGGAAGGAAGGAAGGAAGGAAGGAAGGAAGGAAGGCAAGCAACTATATTGGGAAGGGGGGAAAGATTGAAACTCCTTCACCTAACTTATGAAAGCCTTAGGTGGTCTGGCCCTAGCCATATATCTCATTACTCTTCATCTTACCTACTGTGTTAAACTCACACTACAGTTTTAGTTTTTCAAATATGAAAAGCTCTTAACCACTTAAGAATATTTGAGATAGGTGTTCTGATTTCCTGGAATATTCTTCCTTCTCCTCTTTCTGTAGTGAATTCCTTGACCTTCAAATTTCTTCTTAAATGTCATCCTTTTGCCCATCCAATCTAAGGAGATAAAAAAGTCACTATCACATTACTTACTTTAATTCCCTACACAACACTTAGCACTATCTCACATATGTCTCACACACACACAGAAAGTTTATCTGTATCACCCTATTAGCATAGAACCTCTTTAAGATCAGAGACTTTAACTGAATTGAGTACCACAGCACTCTGGTCATTCAGAACAGTGACTGACAAATAATGTTCACTCCATAAATATTTGTTAAACAGGTGAATGGGTGGAAACGTTAGTTATTCTAACAACTTAAAATTTTATATAATTTTGATAACCAGACTAATGTCATTATATTTCACTCTAAGTTTCAACTCAAGCTAGGCATATCTGGAATATGTTTTATTCAAGGAGAAAATTGAAAATATGTACTCATTTTAACAAAATATTATACAATGTCTAATATGGATAAATTACTCCTTAAACATATTTTATTGCATTCACCTAAAGTAAGGTAACCAAATTATATGCTCATACTGTAAATAAAGTGTATCAAAATATTATAATATTTTCTTGAATATCCATATTATTAGCTTCTTAAAACCTTAGCTGGTTTCAAAATCACTATTGCTTTACTAATTTTCTTAGCTAACATTCATCAAGTATTCTTAAAAAAAAGATTACACTAGGGCTTCCCTGGTGGCGCAGTGGTTGAGAGTCCACCTGCTGATGCAGGGGACACGGGTTCGTGCCCCGGTCCGGGCAGACCCCACATGCCGCGGAGTGGCTAGGCCTGTGAGCCATGGCCACTGAGCCTGCGCGTCCGGAGCCTGTGCTCCACAACGGGAGAGACCACAACAGTGAGAGGCCTGCATACTGCAAAAAACAAAACAACAAACAATGAAAAAAACAAAAAACATTACACTAGTGCATATTTTACATTTATCAGAGTTCTGTGCTCTCTCAATAGATTTGCTGGGCTGGAAACTGTGATAAATCATAAAGTAACATTCAGCTATTGTCAAGTAATATGAAGAATGGCAATCTCAAGCAGAATAGATAAATTTAAAAAGTGATAGAGAAATGCAAACTACTAGGAAATGTCTGAATAACCTAGGATATCCAATCAGAAATTGATCAAAATATTTTCTTTTAGAAAATATTTGGTAAACAGTAGGTATTATTTTCCTATGGTTTATTTATTTTTTTGTGGGTGACTTCACTTTCATTTTATTTATTTTTTTTAACACCTTTATTGGAGTATAATTGCTTTACAATGGTGTGTTAGCTTCTGCTTTATAACAAAGTGAATCAGCTATGCATATATATATATCGCCATACCTCCTCCCTCTTGTGTCTCCCTCCCACCTGCTCTGTCCCACCCCTCTAGGTGGTCAAAAAGCACAGAGCTGATCTCCCTGTGCTATGTGGCTTCTTCCCACTGGCTATTTTACACTTGGTAGTGTATATACGTCCATGTCAATCTCTCACTTCGTCGCAGCTTACCCTTCCCCAGCCTCATGTCCTCAAGTCCATTCTCTACATCTGTGTGTTTATTCCTGTGCTGCCCCTAGGTTCTTCAAAACCTTTTATTTTTTTTTAGATTCCATATATATGTGTTAGCATATGGCATTTGTTTTTCTCTTTCTGACTTACTTCATTCTGTATGACAGACTCTAGGTCCATCCACCTCACTACAAATAACTCAATTTCATTTCTTTTTATGGCTGAGAAATATTCCATTGTATATATGTGCCACATCTTCTTTATCCATCCTTCTGTCAGTGGACACATAGGTTGCTTCCATGTCCTGGCTATTGTAAATACAGCTGCAATGAACATTGTGGTACATGACTTTTTTTGAATTATGGTTTTCTCAGGGTATATGCCCAATAGTGGGATTGCTGGATCATATGGAAGTTCTATTTTTAGTTTTTTAAGGATGGTCCATACTGTTCTCCATAGTTGCTGTATCATTTTACATTCCCACCAACAGTGCAAGAGGGTTCGCTTTATTCCACACCTTCTCCAGCATGTATTGTTTGTAGATATTTTGTTGATGGCCATTTTGACTGGTGTGAGGTGATACCACATTGTAGCTTTGATATGTATTTATCTAATGATTAATGATGTTGAGCATTCTTTCATATGTTTGCTGGCAATCTTCATATCTTCTTTGGAGAAATGTCTAGGTCTTCTGCCCATTTTTGGATTGGGCTGTTTTTTTTCTTTGATATTGAGCTGCATGAGCTGCTTGTAAAATTTGGAGCTTAATCATTTGTCAGTTGCTTCTTTGGCAAAATTTTTTTTTCCCATTCTGAAGGTTGTATTTTCGTCTTGCTTATGGTTTCATTTGCTGTGCAATATCTTTCAAGTTTCATTAGGTCCCATTTGTTTATTTTTGTTTTTATTTCCATTTCTCTAGTAGGTGTGTCAAAAAGGAACTTGCTCTGATTTATGTCATAGAGTTTCTGCCTATGTTTTCCTATAAAAGTTTTATAGTGTCTGGCCTTACTTATAGGTCTTTAATCAATTTTGAGCTTATTTTTGTGTTTGGTGTTAGGGACTGTTCGAATTCTCATTTCATTCTTTTACATGTAGCTGTCCAGGTTTCCCAGCACCACTTATTGAAGAGGCTGTCTTTTCTCCACTGTATAGTCTTCCCTCCTTTATCAAAGATAAGGTGAGCATATGTGCATGGGTTTCTCTCTGGGCTTTCTATTCTGTTCCTTTGATCTATATTTCTGTTTTACTGCCAGTAACATACTGTCTTGATTACTGTAGCTTTGTAGTATAGTCTGAAGTCTGGGAGCCTGATTTCTCCAGCTCCATTTTTCTTTCTTAAGGTTGCATTGGCTATTCAGGGTCTTTTGTGTTCCCATACAATTTGCAAAAAATTTTGTCTAGCTCTGTGAAAAATGCCAGTGGTAATCTGATAGGGATTGCATGGAATTTGTAGATTGCTTTGGGTAGTGTAGTCATTTTCACAATGTTGATTCTTCCAGTCCAAGAACATGGTATATCTTTCCATCTATTTGTATCACCTTTAATTAATTTCATCAGTGTCTTAGAGCTTTATGCATACAGGTCTTTTGTCTCCTTAGATAGCTTTATTCCTAGGTATTTTATTCTTTTTTTCAGTGGTAAATGGGAGTGTTTCCTTAATTTCTCTTTCAGATTTTTCAGCATTAGTGCATAGGAAGGCAGGAAATTTCTGTGCTTTAATCTTGTATCCTGCTACTTTACCAATTTCATTGATTAGATCTAGTAGTTTTCTGTTAGAGTCTTTAAGATTTTTATGTATGGTATCTTGTCATCTGCAAACAGTGACAGCTTTACGTCTTCTTTTCTGATTTGGATTCCTTTTACCTCTTTTTATTCTCTGATTGTTGTGGCTAAAACTTCTAAAAGTATGTTGAATAATCGTGCTGAGAGGAGGCAACCTTGTCTTTTTCCTGATCCTAGTGGAAATTGTTTCAGTTTTTCCCCATTGAGAATGATATTGGCTGTTGTTTTGTCATATATTGCCCTTATTATACTGAGGTAAGTTCCCTCTATGCCTACTTTTTGGAGGGTTTTTACCGTAAATGGGTGTTGAATTTTGTTCAAAGCCTTTTATATATCTATTGAGATGATCATAAGATTTTTTTTCCCTTCAATTAGTTAATATGGCGTATCACATGGATTGATTTGCATGTATTGAAGAATCCTTGCATTCCTGGGATACACCCCATTTGATCATGGTGTATAATCCTCTTAATGTGTTGTTTGATTCTGTTTGCTAGTATTTTGTTGAGGATTTTTGCATCTATGTTCATCAGTGATATTGGCCTGTAGTTTTCTTTCTTTGTGACATTTTTGTCTGGTTTTGGTATCAGGGTGATGGTGGCCTTGTAGAATGAGTTTGGAAGTGTTCCTCCCTCTATTATATTTTGGAAGAGTTTGAGAAGGATAGGTGTTATCTCTTCTCTAAGTACTTGATAGAATTCACCCGTGAAGCCACCTGGTCCTGGGCTTTTGTTTGTTGGAAGATTTTAAATCACAGTCTCAATTTCAGTGCTTGTGATTGGTCTGTTTATATTTTCAATTTCTTCCAGGTTCAATCTCAGAAGGTTGTGCTTTTCTAAGAATTTGTCCATTTCTTCCAGGTTGTCCATTTTATTGGCATATACTTGCTTGTAGTAAACTCTCATGAACCTTTGTATTTCTGCAGTATCAGTTGTTATTTCTCCTTTTTCATTTCTAATTCTACTGATTTGAGTCTTCTCCCCTTTTTTTTTTTGATGACTCTGGCTAATGGTTTATCAATTTTGTTTATCTTCTCAAAGAACCAGGTTTTAGTTTTATTGATCTTTTCTACTGTTTCCTTCATTTATTTTTCATTTATTTCTGCTCTGACCTTTATGATTTCTTTCCTTCTGCTAACTTTGGCTTATTTTGTTCTTCTTTCTCTGACTGCTTTAGGTGTAAGTTCAGGTTGTTTACTTGAGATGTTTCTTGTTTCTTGAGATAGTATTGTTTTCCTATAAACTTACCTCGCAGAACTCCTTTTGCTGCATCCCATAGATTTTGGGTCGTCGTGTTTTCATTGTCATTTATTTCTAGGTATTTTTTGATTTTCTCTTTGATTTCTTCAGTAATCTCTTGATCATAAAGTAGTGTATTGTTTAACCTCCGTATGTTTGTATTTTTTACAGATTTTTTCCTATAATTGATTTCTAGTCTCATAGTGTTTTGGTCAGAAAAGATACTTGATATGATTTCAGTTTTCTTAAATTTACCAAGGTTTGATTTGTGACTGAAGATATCATCTATCCTGGAGAATGTTCCATGAGCACTTAAGAAGAATGTGTATTCTGTTATTTTTGAATGGAATGTCCTATAAATTTCAGTTAAGTCCATCTTGTATAATTTATCATTTAAAGCTTGTGTTTCCTTATTTATTTTCATTTTGGAGGATCTGTGCATTGGTGCAGGTAGGATGTTAAAGTCCCCAACTATGATTTTGTTACTGTCAATTTCCCCTTTTATGGTTGTTAGCATTTGCCTTATGTATTGAAGTGCTCCTATGTTGTGTGCATAGATATTTACATTTGTTATATCTTTTCCTGGATTGATCCCTTGATCATTATGTAGTGCCCTTCTTTGTCTCTTGTAATAGTCTTTATTTTAAAGTTTGTTTTGTGTGATATAAGAATTACTATTGCAGCTTTCTTTTGATATCCACTTGCATGGAATAACTTTTTCCATCCCCTTACTTTCAGTCTGTATGTGTCCCTAGTTCTGAAGTGGGCCTCTTGTAGCAGCATTTATATGGTTCTTGTTTATGTGTCCATTCAGCCAGTCTACGTGTTTTGGTGGAAGGATTTAATCCATTTACATTTAAGGTTATTATCAATATGTATGTTCTTATTACCATTTCCTTAACTGTTTTTTGGTTTCTTTTTGTAAGTCTTTTCCTCTCTTGTGTTTCCTGGTTAGAGAAGTTCCTTTAGCATTTGTTGTAAAGCTGGTTGGGTGGTCCTGAATTTTCTTAGCTTTTGCTTGTCTGTAAAGGTTTTAATTTATTGGTCAAATCTGACCAAGTAATCTTGGTTGTAGGTTTTTCTCCTTCATCACTTTAAATATGTCCTGCCCCTCCCTTCTGGCTTGCAGTTTCTGCTGAAAGATCAGCTGTTAACCTTATGGGGATTCCCTTATATGTCATTTGTTGTTTTTCCCTTGCTGCTTTTAATATTTTTTCTTTGTATGTAATTCTTGATAGTTTGATTAGCATGTGTCTTGGCATGTTTCTCCTTGGATTTATCCTGTGTGAGACTCCCTGCACTTCCTGGACTTGATTAACTGTTTCCTTTCTCATATTAGTGAAGTTTTCAACTATAATCTCTTCAAATATTTTCTCAGTCCCTTTGTTTTTCTTTTCTTCTTCTTGGATCCCTGTAATTCGTATGTTGGTGCGTTTATTATTGTCACAGAGGTCTCTGAGACTGTCCTCAATTCTTCTCATTCTTTTTTCTTTATTCTGCTCTGCGGTAGTTATTTCCACTCTTTTATCTTCCAGGTCACTTATCTGTTCTCTTGCCTCAGTTATTCTGCTATTGATTCCTTCTAAAGATTTTTCAATTTCATTTGTTGCGCTGTTCATCATTGTTTGTTTGCTCTTTAGTTCTTCTTTGTCCTTTTTAAAAGTTTCTTTTATTTTCTCCATTTTATTTCCAAGATTTTGGATCATCTTTACTATCATTTCTCTGAATTCTTTTTAGGTAGACTTCATATTTCCCCTTTATTTGTTTTGTCTCGTGCATTTTTACCTTGGTCCTTTACTGCTTTGTGTTTCTCTGTCTTCTCAATTTCCTATCTTACTGTGTTGTGGGTCTCCTTTTTGCAGGCTGCAAGTTTGTACTTCCTGTTGTTTTTGGTGTCTGCCCCCAGTAGCCAAGGTTGGTTCAGTGGGTTGTGTAGGCTTCCTCTTGGAGGGGACTAGTTCCTGTGTTCTGGTGGATGAAGCTGGATCTTGTCTTTCTGGTGGGCAGTGTTGTGTTTTTGTGTGTCTGTGGCTTTATTATGATTTTAGGTAGCCTCTCTACTAATGTGTGTGGTTGTGTTCCTGGCTTGCTAGCATAGGGTGTCTGGCACTGTAGCTTGCTGGTCGTTGAGTGGAGTTGGGTCTTAGCATTCAGATTGAGATCTCTAGGAGAGATTTCACCCTTTTATAGCATGTGGCACTGGGACGTCTCCGGTGGACCAGTGCCCTGAACTTGGTTCTCCCATGCCAGAGGTAAAGGCCTGCCACCTGGCTGGAGCACCAATACCCTGTTAGCCACACAGCTCTGAACTAAAGGGAGAAAAAAGAAAGAAATATAGAAAAAAAAATAAAATAAAGTTATAAAAGTAAAAATAATTATTGAAAACTAAAAATAATTTTAAAAAAGTAAGAAAGAAAGAGAGCAACAAAACCAAAAAAACAAATCCACCAACGATAACAAGCACTAAAAGCTATATTAAAAAAAATAAATAAAGACAGACAGAACCCTAGGACAAATGGTAAAAGCAAAGCTATTCAGACAATACACACACACTCACAAAAAGAGAAAAAAAAAAAAAAACATATCATTGCTCCTAAAGTCCACTGTCTCAATTTTGGGATGATTCATTGTCTATTCAGGTATTCCACAGATGCAGTGTACCTCAAGTTTATTGTGGAGATTTAATCCACTGCTCCTGAGGCTGCTGGGAGAAATTTCCCTTTCTCTTCTTTGTTTACACAGCTCCTTGGGTTCAGCTTTGGATTTGGCCCCACCTCTGTGTGTAGGTCACCTGAGGGTGTCTGCTCTTTGCTCAGACAGGACGGGGTTAAAGGAGCAGCTGATTAGGGAGCTCTGCCTCACTCAGGCTCCATGGGGAAGGGAGGGGTACAGAATGCAGGGTGAGCCTGTGGCAGCAGCAGCCGGTGTGATGTTGCAACAGCCTGAGACATGCTGTGTGTTCTCCTGGGGAAGTTGTGCCTAGATCACAGGACCCTGGCAGTGGCAGGCTGCACAGGCTCCTGGAAGGGGAGGTGTGGATAGTGCCCTGTGCTTGCACACAGGCTTCTTGGTGGCTGCAACAGCAGCCTTAGCATTTCATGCCCGTCTCTGGTGTCCTTGCTGATAGCCGCAGCTTGTGCCCATCTCTGGAGCTTCTTTAGGTGGTGTTCTGAATCCCCTCTCCTTGTGCACCCTGAAACAATGGTCTCTTGCCTCTTAGGCAGGTCCAGACCTTTTCCTGGACTCCCTTCTGGCTAGCTGTGGTGCATTAGCCCTCTTCAGGCTGTGTTCATGCAGCCAACCCCAGTCCTCTCCCTGGGATCTGACCCTGAAGCCCGAGCCTCAGCTCCCAACCTCCATCCGTCCTGGTTGGTGGGTGAGCCGACAAGGCTCTTGGGCTGGTGAGTGCTGGTTGGTACCCATCCTCTGTGTGGGAACCTCTCCGCTTTGCCCTCCACACCCCTGTTGCTGCTCTATCCTCCATGGCTCTGAAGCTTCCCCCCTGCCCACCCACTGTCTCTGCCAGTGAAGGGGCTTCCTAGTGTGTGGAAACCTTTCATCCTTCACAGCTCCCTCCCACTGGTGCAGGTCCCATCCCTATTCTTTTGCCTCTGTTTATTCATTTTTCTTTTGCCCTACCCAGGTACATGGGGAGTTTCTTGCCTTTTCAGAAGTCTGAGATCTTCTGCCAGCGTTCAGTAGGTGTTCTATAGGAGTTGTTCCACATGTAGATGTATTTCTGTTCTATTTATGGGGAGGAAGATGATCTCCACATCTTACTCCTCTGCTATTTTGAAGGTCTCTCTATTTTCCTATGATCAACTGTGTTTATCTACTAAGTATAGGTTAATATACTGAATTTTGCTTCCTTATTCTCTCTACATGTGACTTACTGCTTTCTATCAGGACAATGGTAATAACTTGCACTTCATGATAAAAAGACAGTGAGCATTAATATATTATTTTTATAAAGTGTTCTCAACCTTAATTTTTAAACAATACATTCATTCTAAAGGTTATCAGCAACTGAAGGGCAATTGAGTGAAATGTTCCTACTGTTTTAAGTGAAGCATTTCTGGCAATTAGCACAAAGAAAATGATTTCTGAAGATGTGGTGACAGCACTGAAAGACAAGTCCCTTAATGCTATGAGAAAATAGTGTGCATATAGTAATTTTTTAAAAAGACATTAATATTATTAGTCATTTTGACCTAACTTCATAGACCTTCATAGCTATACATATCTAAAATTATTATCCAGTTATAAAAGTAATTGTATTGTTGTGAATTGTGTTAAAAATAAGCTAGATGGTGCTAAAGAACACCATTCTATTTATTATGTGCTCATATTTACAACATAATTGTTATTGGTAAGAATGAATGACAAGTTAGGGACCTAACACATTGACCTGAAATTTGGTATGGCACTATGAATTAACCAAAAATTTATGAAGATGTCATACTCAATAATACAGTAAGGTTAATATACTCATAAACTTGTATTGAAGTATAAGATACCACAATTACAAAATAATAATCCTTGCTATATAGCAAGCCTATGCCAAATTTCTACTGCAGACATGTTACTGTTCTTTTGATAAATCTGTGGTAAATATATATTTTCATTATTTTGGGATAACTTTTTTATTTTATTACACATAATTTAAAATTTTAATTTCAATTAAATTATTTAAATTAAATTTTAAAACCTCAAAATTGCTATTAACCTCAGTTATGTCTGAAGGAAAACTGATGTTCCAGTTAAAATTAACTCTTTTTTTCCCCTCAAATTAAAGGAGTCCTTTTGGATTAAGTCAGCCTCCCTGAGGCTGCCCTGATCAGAAGAACCACTTGCTCTTCTGAATGACTCTGCTCCAGTTTGAGAAGGTTCTGAAGGGCAGGTGCCTACTTGGGTTTTGACTTTAGCTTTCTGGGCACAGAGTCTTTAAGTCCAAAAAGACGATTGTGAGATAACATTTTAAGAAAAAAATAGCCATTTGATAGGTATATAGTGATATCTCATTGTGGTTTTTATTTTCATTTCCATAATGGCTAGAGATGAGCACATTTTCATTAAATATATATTTTTTAAATCCAGACACTAGCATGGTACCTTGCACATTGTATGTGTTGCATGCATATATATTAAGTGGCTCATAAATTTTCCAATCCATAAATAAGGTATACTATTCTATACTCACAAGATCCTCCACAGTGATGTTATATACACATCTGAATATGTCTCTGGTTCAGAAGAAACTAGGAATCTTTTTAATGGGTGCCATAAAAGTAACAGTTGATCATAATCATCAGGAATTATGAGACTATGCACTGTTTTTCCAGTTAGTGAGAAAGTATTAAGTGCTTTTTTGTAAGAATATAGGTTGATAGTGCGTGCCATGTTCTCAAAGGAACCAGCAACTAGATTTGGGAAGGAGTGACTGATACAGGGAATTGAGGAAATAAAATATTTCTCTTAGGGCTTCCCTGGTGGTGCCATGGTTGAGAGTCTGCCTGCTGATGCAGGGGATACAGGTTCGTGCCCTGGTCTGGGAAGATCCCACGTGCCACAGAGCGACTGGGCCCATGAGCCATGGCTGCTGAGCCTGTGCATTAAAAAAAAAAAAAAAAAAAAAAAAAAAAAAAAAAAACTCTTAAAATAAGCAATGTGGACCCCCTATTCTCTTGTGATTTCTGTGGTGAAGGATATTAGAAATTAAATTCAAACTCTGATTACTTAAGTTTACTCTTGCTTAAAATTGCATAAAACATTTTGGCAACAGGTATACAACAATAGTGTATAGTACTTGAAAAACAAGAGATAAAGAATAAAGGTTAGAACAAGAAGATTGTTGAGCTATGCTGAAATTTTTACCTAATAAACTCTTTTGTAACATGTGGTGGGGTCATTAAATCCCCTCACCCCACAAAAAATAGCACACTGCTTTTTTTTTTTTCTATTTTGTTTCATTCAATACAATTGTGGAAAGTTTTCAGAAATAGAAATCCTCTACATGAAAGAACAGATGAATAAACTGACTATATTTCTTATGGTGTTTGAAAGGTAACCAAAGCTTTTTGCACAAGCCAGTATGTGAATGAAGCACACACATACACATATACAAGTGAATTGTAAAGTCCAAGAAATTGATAGCAAATGGATCAGTTCTGCTAGTAAGACCATAACAAAATCATCTTCTCAGAGTTGAGGCTGTTGTTTTTTCATTCAAAGCATGCATCTCAGACCATCCCAGAAGTTTAAAATGAAATATACAGATTAAGCTGGGTGAAATGTTAATCGTGTAAAGCAAAACTGAAGGATTTAAGTTTCACACAGCAGTATGCACCATATGCATGTTAAATATTGAAAGATAAAGTTTCATCTAGCTAACTGAAAAATAGATATTGAATAAATTTAACATTAAGGAATATATAATTACAGTGATGCCCCCAAATATTTGATTTACTTAATGAAAAGCTGTTTAGCAAGATTAACTCTTACAATGGAGTGAATATTATTAAAGATCAGTTCAATATCATAATTTTTCTTTTATGTGCTCCACCTATCAAGACATCTTAAAAAAAATGGCAGCAGAACTGATTTACAGTAATCTTCCTAATGTCAAAAATTTACAGTCCTCATATAAATAGTTTAATTAATATAAGCCCTTCTAAGACACTGAATGCTATAAAGAGAAACAGAACCATGTTCCAAAGTGCCATCAAACAGGTCCAAGTACACTTAAGTAATGAAAACTTAATTTGGTAGCAACAATAAGGTGGAAAACTATGGACCATATTAGTTACTTGCTATTTAGTTCAGGACCAAGTAGTGAAAAGCAGAAATGATAGAGCTCCCTACATATTATTAAATAGGCTGAGGCTAGTAAGTGTGCTTCATGTAGTATGGAAGTTAATTCAGGGTTCTCCTTCACATTTCGGGCATTTCCTTACTAGATAATGGAAAAGAATTCGGTAACATTATAAATCAGAGCTCATCTAATTGTATTTAATTCCAACTGCATTCAATAAATACGTTCTTCCTCATGTAGAAGCTTTAAAAGTCCTTAGAAAATTGTAAACAGATTGAAACATGTGAGAAAGTAATGTTTGATTTAATTTTGTTCCACCTACCTAAACCTACAGTTTACTTTGCCTACTAGAGGATTACATATCATTTTCATATGAAAAATATTACATGTTTAACTGACTACTACATTCTAGAAACACAGAGTGTATCATTCATAAAATAAACATTTTGGTTGCACACTTACTTTCCTGAAACAGTTATGTTAATCATGTTGTTTAATACTTTCTTTCAAATTTACATGGTAGGCAGAATTCTAAGGTGACTGCAAGATTTCTGCCCCCCCTAGTGGACATTCTCTGTAATTTCATCCTATTAAGTGTGGGTGGATTCTGTGAATACAATGGCGTGTTTCCCTTGCTTAAATTACACTAGATGGCATAAGTAAATGGATTTTGCAGATGTAATTATAATCTCTCATCAGCTGACTTTGAGGTAATCAGTAGAGAAATTATCCTTGGCTGTGTTTGTGACATAATCAGCTAAGCCCTATAAAAGAGGCATTAGAAGTAAATATCAGGAAGCAGCAGTAGACACTCCTCTGGGCCTTGAAACAACAACTGCCATGTTGTGGAGAGGGCCATGTGTCAGGGAATAATAGGTGATTTCCACAAGCTCAAGGCCTCAGTCTTAAAATTTAAGGAGCTGACAATAACCAGTGAACTTAGAAGAAAACTCTGAGCTTCAGATGAGTTTGCAGCCCTGACTGCCACCTTGATTTCCTGAAGCCTGGTGAAGACCCTGAGCAGATCATCCAGCCAAACAATGGCCAAGCCTCTGCCCTAAAGAATCTGAATCTTACTTTAAGCCACAAAATTGGTAATAATTTATTGCATAGCAAAGATAACTAAAACAACTCTTTCATCAAAAACAAGAAGATATTAATAGAGCAAATCATTCATGTCTCAGGGACTTCAGTAGGACATTACAGCAATAGTTCATTATTGATGAAAATATAAATACTTTAGACTTTTGAGAACTCTGAATAAAATAGAAATAGAGGTTTACAAGTAATTTTTCCTGGGATTTAAACTGCATTTTCACTGATACTCATGAAATAATGGTCAGAATTCCAGAACATAAGTAAACATGATTTTTCAGTTTGGTGGTCTGTATAGGTGTACCCTAAATTTCTTCTAGAGTGTGTGAAAATCCCTAAATATTAACCAAAAATGTGTCTTTTAAGTATATACACAAAGCATGAAATACATAGAAGCAAACTGTACTCTCAGAAGCAGAAAAGGGAAAGCATTCAGCCATTCATGCATTTGCAAATCACCTTTAAATACTTACATATTTGACTGAATAAGGGCAATAAGGAATTTAAAAATCAGTGGAAAGAAACTTAAAATTTAAAAACAGTGAATTATTGCTTGGCAAAGCAGTTCTTTCTAATCAGTTGAAGAGTTTTTTGTTTTTGTTTTGCGGTATACGGGCCTCTCACTGTTGTGGCCTCTCCTGTTGTGGAGCACAGGCTCCAGACACGCAGGCTCACTGGCCATGGCTCACAAGCCCAGCCGCTCCGCCGCATGTGGGATCTTCCAGGACCGGGGCACAAACCTGCGTCCCCTGCACCGGCAGGCAGACTCTCAACCTCTGCGCCACCAGTGAAGCCCTGAAGAGTTGTTTTTATTTTAGTTTCACATTCCACTTCGTATCCTTTCCACTTACCTCAAGAATTAATGTATTCAACCTCACTGAAGAAATATTACCAGATAATATTTGATGTTATGTGATTCAAATAGCATGAGAACATTCTTCTAATTTATGTTTAAGAGAAAAAACAAAATTTTGTTTTGTTGGTCGTTGCTATGTATTATCAGATCTGAATTTGATCCTGGTTATTTACCAGGTTCAGAAGAGAAAGGGTCTTTCTTAAAGAAAGAGAGAAAAGAGAAAATAATTTACTTAAAACAAATATATATACATATATGTATAGGTATATCTATATATTTGTATCTATGTCTATATCTATCTATATGTTCTTTTATTGCACTTACTTTCTTGCCAGTAAAAAAATGATACAATCTGAGAGGAAAATGTCAAAAGCAAACAGAAGGCACAGGAGAGTCAGGAGAAGCAGGCAGATATTGGAGGAGATTCCACCTTTGCATGAAGAGAAGCATGCTAGGTGATATATCAATCTAGCTGGCTTTGTCCGATGGCAAGGTGACTAGAACACCAGCAGAGGAGGGCAGCCTTACTGGGCTGAGGAAGCAGAGTTCAACATGACTGTATCAGGACAGAATATTTCCCTCCCTACTTAGAACAGGTGAAGGGTTTCTTCTTTTCTTACTGATCCAAGGTGAAAACAAAGTCATCTGACCCAGGACTAATTCTGATTCTTCACAAAGGTCCTCTTCCTCTAGTTCCAGCCCTACTGGCCTCTTTTAGTGTTTCCTAAGGGGTACATCTTGCACCTCAAAGCTTGTTTGCATGCTCAACTTTCCACCTAATTAATTCCTCATTTTCAAATCTATGTTAGCCATCCATTTCTTTGGGGAGTTTTGCCTGACAACTCCAATGAGGACCAGTCCACCTGTTTCATAGTATTATGTAACTCTCATTAATAAACATAATTTGTAATTTAAATTCATTTGGTGATCATTTTGATGATTGCTTGTATCTCCTTCTATCCTATAATTCTTATATGATCTTGCATAGGTATAAGTGCTAAATTACTATATCTTATATGTTTCTGTACCATTTTATCTTTTCCAATAAGCATGTATTACTTCTGTACTTGTAAGAAAAATTAAGAATATTTTAAAAATCACCATAAGAGGTGGGAATACATATATTACTTCTGGATCTTAATAAGAAAGACTTTGAAATAGGTGGTTAAGAATTTAAATAGAACCTACAGGGGTTTATGGAGTTTTTCTATTATAGCTCAGCTGCTTTGCTGATAACATGTAGAAAAGCAGACATGTAAATTTATGGGAAATAGGGTTTCTCCAACAGATACACCAAAAAAGGTAAAAAGGCCTGGAATTTATATTGTTGTCTCTTTCTCAAAGTTTTCTTAAAATAATCACACTGCAATATTACCTCAATTTTCTATATTTTCCTACTCATACAAAATCATAATCATAAAAAAATATATTTAGTTTTATAATTAATCTGTAAAGCAACAAATAAAAAGTGTGTCATTTTTGCCCTATAGGTGTAGTTTAAATAGGTTTGTTTTCACCACGCATATGTATTGTGTGGTGCTTCTACATGCAAATTTTAAAGTCATAGTTTTCCCAAGAATATAATTTTGAGGATGCTAACTAACCTAAATGTTAATTAGTTCTACACAACTGGTATTGATGAATATAATAATAATTCATATAAGCAAAAAGCATAGTTCATAGTAAAATACAAACTATCCATAAAACAAGAAAACCTCTTCAACCAACACATTCCCTCGTCATATTTCTGAGCCACCTCCTCCTAACCTTTTTAAGGCACATCCACAGATGCCAGAGTGTATTCTGCAAGATTGTAAACTACCAGTCATTGGAATTTTTAACTGTTTAAGAAGTTTTTCAAATGTCCTGAAATCTTTTCATCAGTTTTAGGGAATTCAATACGATCTACTTTATTCATTAGTTCCAAAAATCAATGAAAAACTCTTTGGGTCTGCTTCATGGTTAATGTAAACCTACAATTGCTAGAGAAATTAGTGTACTTCCTAGTTACACTGTCAGAGTGCAGTACTAATGATGCCAGGAATATCTGGTAATTGGAATGACCTGTGTGAAATCTCAAAATAACTTAATGCTCAACCACATGGGTAAATGTTGTTTGAAAGGATTATGTTAATTGCTGAAAGTTCGAAATGAAAGTATGTATTTTTCTTATTTTTTTTATTTTTCTGGCTGCACCATGCAGCATGCAGGATCTTATTTCCCTGACCTGGGATAGAACCTGTGCTCCCAGCAAGTGGAAGCACAGAGTCCTAGCCATTGGACCACCAGGGAATTCCTGAAAATACGTATTTTAAACATAAGCATTTTAACCGTCCCTTAGAACAGCTTAGAGAATGTTAAGAAATGCAAAGTTTATGAACATTATATATATATTTTTTCAACAGGAGATATAAATGGTGAATATTAGGAATCCTTAACCAAGATCTTCAAAGTAAAACAAAAACACATTCTATTTAGTTCGTTGCATGGCCTCCACTTACTTAAAAAAGAAGCAATTCAAAACATTTTTCAATTGTATTTTTTTAAATATCTTTATTGGAGTAAAATTGCTTTACAATGGTGTGTTAGTTTCTGCTTTATAACAAAGTGAATCAGCTATACATATACATATATCCCCATATCTCCTCCCTCTTGCGTCTCCCTCCCACCTGCCCTATCCCATCCCTCTAGGTGGTCACAAAGCATGGAGCTGATCTCCCTGTGCTGTGCGGCTGCTTCCCACCAACTATCTATTTTACATTTGGTAGTATATATATGTCCACAACACTCTCTCACTCTGTCCCAGCTTACCCTTCCCTCTCCCTGTGTCCTCAAGTCCATTTTCTACATCTTGGTCTTTATTCCTGTCCTATCCTGGGAGCTTCAGAACCATTTTTTTTTTTTTTTTAGATTCCATATATATGTGTTAGCATATGGTATTTGTCTTTCTCTTTCTGACTTACTTCACTCTGTATGACAGACTCTAGGTCTATCCACCTCACTACAAATAACTCAATTTCGTTTCTTTTTATGGCTGAGTAATATTCCATTGTATATATGTGCCACATCTTATTTAACCATTCATCTGTTGATGGACACTTAGGTTGCTTCCATGTCTTGGCTACTGTAAATAGAGCTGCAATGAACATTGTGGTACGTGACTCTTTTTGAATTATGGTTTTCTCAGGGTATATGACCAGTAGTGAGATTGCTGAGTTGTATGGTAGTTCTAATTTTACTGTTTTAGGAACCTCCATACTGTTCTCCACAGTGGCTGTATCAAGTTACATCTCCACCAACCGTGTAAGAGGGTTCCCTTTTTTCCACACCTTCTCCAGGTTTTATTGTTTATAGATTTTTTGATGATGGCCATTCTGACAGGTGTGAGGTGATAACTCATTGTAGTTTTGATTTGCATTTCTCTAATGATTAGTGATGTTCAACATCCTTTAATGTCTTTGTCTCCAATCTGATTTTCTTCTTTGGAGAAATGTCAATTTAGGTCTTCTCCCCATTTTTGGATTGGATTGTTTGTTTTTTTGATATTGAGCTGCATGAGCTGCTTATAAATTTTAAAGATTAATCCTTTGTGAGTTGCTTCATTCACAAATATTTTCTCCCATTCTGAGGGTTGTCTTTTCGCCTTGTTTATGGTTTCCTTTGCTGTGCAAAAGTTTTTAAGTTTCATTAGGGCCCATTTGTTTATTTTTGTTTTTATTTCCATTTCTCTAGCAGGTGGGTCAAAAAGCATCTCACTGCAATTTATGTCATAGAGTGTTGTGCCTAAATTTTGCTCTAAGAGTTTTATAGTGTCTGGCCTTACATTTAGGTATTTAATCCACTTTGAGTTTATTTTTGCCTATGGTGTTAGGGAGTGTTTTAATTTCATTCTTTTACATGTACCTGTCCAGTTTTCCCAGAACCACTAATTGAAGAGGCTGTCTTTTCTCCATTGTACATTATTGCCTCCTTTATCAAATATAAGGTGACCTTACGTGTGTGGGTATATCTCTGGGCTTTCCATCCTTTTCCATTGATCTATATTTCTGTTTTTGTGCCAGTACCATACTGTCTTGATTACTGTAGCTTTGTAGTATAGTCTGAAGTCCAGGAGCCTGATTTCTCCAGCTCCATTTTTCTTTCTGAAGATTGATTTGGCTATTCAGGGTTTTTTGTGTTTCCACACAAATAAACTATTAAATAACCAAGAGGTCACCAAAGAAATCAAAAAGGAAATTAAAAAATACCTAGAAAAAAATGACAATGAAAACGCAACAACTAAAAACCTATGGGATGCAGCAAAATCAGTTCTAAGAGGGGAGTTTAGAGCAATGCAATCCTACCTCAGGACACAAGGAACAACTCAAATAAACAACTTAACCTTACACCTAAAGCAATTAGGGAAAGAAGAACAAAAAAATTCCAAAGTTAGCAGAAGGAAAGAAATCATAAAGATCAGATCAGAAATAAATGAAAGAGAAATGAAGGAAACAATAGCAAAAATCAATAAAATTAAAAGCTGATTTTTTTGTGAAGATAAAAAAATTGATAAACCATTAGTAAGACTCAAAGAAAAAAAAAGGAGAAGACTCATATCAGTAGAATTAGAAATGAAAAAGGAGAAATAACGACTGACACTGCAGAAATAACAACTGGCACTGCAGAAAAGGTTCATGAGAGTTTACTATAAGCAACTATATGCCAATAAAATGGACAACCTGGAAGAAATGGACAAATTATTAGAAAAGCACAACATCCGAGACTGAACCGGGAAGAAATAGAAAATATGAACAGACCAATAACAAGAACTGAAATTGAGACTGTGAGTAAAAATCTTCCAACAAACAAAAGCCCAGGACCAGATGGCTTCACAGTCGAATTCTATCAAACATTTAGAGAAGAGCTAACACCTATCCTTCTCAAATTCTTCCAAAATAGAGCAGAGGGAGGAACACTCCCAAACTCATTTTACGAGGCCACCATCACCCTGATACCAAAACCAGATAAAGATGTCACAAAGAAAGAAAACTACAGGCCAATATCAGAGATGAATATAATTGCAAAAATCCTCAACAAAATGCTAGCAAACAGAATCCAACAGCCCAATAAAAGAATCATACACCATGATCAAAGGGGGATTATCCCAGGAATGCAAGGACTCTTCAATATGCACAAATCAGTCCATGTGATACACCGTATTAACTTATTGAAGTAGAAAAATCATATGATCATCTCAATAGATGCAGAAAAATCTTTCGACAAAATTCAGCACCGATTTTTGATTAAAATCCTCCAGAAAGTAAGCATAGAGGGAAGTTACCTCAACATAATAAAGGCCATATATGACAAACTCACAGCCAACATCATTCTCATGGTGAAAAACTGAAACCATTTCCTCTAAGATAAGGAACAAGGCAAGGTTGTCCACTCTCACCACTATTATTCAACATAGTCTTGGAAGTTTTAGCCACAGCAATCAGAGAAGAAGAAGTAAAAGGAATCCAAATTGGAAAAGAAGAAGTAAAGCTGTCACTGTTTGTAGATGACATGATACTATACACAGAGAATCCTAAAGGTGCTACCAGAAAACTACTAGAGTCAATCAATGAATTTGGTAAAGTAGCAGGATACAAAAGTAATGCACAGAAATTTCTTGCATTCCTATACACTAATGATGAAAATCTGAAAGAGAAGTTACGGAAACACTTCCGTTTACCACTGCAAGAAAGAGAATAAAATACATAGGAATAAACCTACATAAGTAGACAAAAAATCTGTATTCAGAAAACTATAAGACACTGATTAAAGAAATTAATGATGATACAAACAGATGTAGAGATATACCGTGCTCTTGGATTGGAAGAATCAACATTGTGAAAATGACTACACTACCCAAAGCAATCTACAGATTAATTGCAATCCCTATCAAACTACCAATGGCATTTTTCACAGAACTAGAACAAAATATTTTAATTTATTGAAAAAGTACTTAACCTGATTACCATAACTAACAGATGTCAGTGATGAGAACATATGGTTCATTCACAATACCTAAAACTAACCTTTAAAACCTTAGTGTTTGTCTCAATTTTTTTTCTATGAAGAACTCCTTTCTAGTTTTTATATCTCAAGTTTACACTGTTATATTTCATTGTCTGCTTAGAGAAAGGATCTCTTCAATGTCTTCATCAGTCTTACATTGAACAATTAGAGGAAAATGTTGACTTGCAGTTATTAGAAAACAACTAGAAATTATCCCTTTTAATACTGGCTGCTTATTTAACTTTAATTCCATTATATTAAATTAATGTAATAAAAATCAATCATTCTAAATTGTGCCTTGTTGTCAAAGATGATGGAAACTTAAAATCATCTATTTAGCTTTTGTTCCATTTAATATGATAAATGTATCTTGTGATAGCTAAAGAAGTGAAGGAAGTTCTTTGGTAACCACTAACAATAGTGACAGTGATAATTAAAATGCAGCATTATTCTAAACAACTTGTGTTAGCTATAATCTGACTTTTTGTTGGTTGAAAAGAAAAATTCCTTTGTATTGTTTAAATCACTTAATTTAACACACTACAGTTGCATTTTTAAAAGTATATTTTAATAGTCATATTCAGGCATATTGTTTTAATTTGTATTTAAAACAATCAAAGAGATTGGTTTTATTGGTAATTACATTGCCTAGGGAAAAATAAAATAACTGGAGATGCTGATTATGTCCTGACTTTTAATTTAGTTTATTGAGTGATATTTAAATGGAATCATAGATTAGGAAGTGATTTAAAGAATTCATTTTGTGTATTATCTTCTCTTCAGATATGAAAATAGTTAAATATGCCTTCAACATAATTATTATGCTGAATTATAGACAATAAATAATGCTTTAACAATTTACTTTATACATAATATTATCAATTTAAAATATGCTAATAGTATAAATGTTGTTTACATAAATTTACAAATAATATTTTACATTTATAGATAATACTATTGGCAAGGTATACTAATCTTAATTTTTTTATATGTTCCACTTGGAATATGTACATAAAGATTTGTGGTAGAGCATCCAGGTACTTTTTTTGTGAGACCATCGTGTAGGGGTTTGAAAGAAAGAAAGGAAGAAAGGAAGGAAGGAAGAAAGAAATAAATAAAAGATGGAGGAGGGAAATGATACCTTTAATTTTAAAATATTTTATATTAGTACTGCTAATCAATATTTTATGTCATACTTGCCTAATTTAATATTTTATATTAATTTTAATACATATTATAAGCCACTGTTGCTTTCCTAAGGATGGACTTATATATGTTTTTTATTCACTTACAAATCTACTTTGTTTTCTTTAATTTCATTATTGAAAGAATGCCTTCTACATTCCTAACTTAAAACTTCCTTTTTGATCACTTCTTACTAAATTCTGTCTTGACCTACATTGAATATAATTTCAAATTAGCAATAATGTTGATTTAACAATCATCTGGTAATACTATTCTTATTTACTATTGAACTTTAGCTCCATTAGTTATTAATTGACTGCTGAAGTATCTAGATGTAACAGAGGCAAAGGTTCTACAGAGGACAAAATACATCATCTTCAATGACACAGCATGTCTTCCATATGTAACATTCTTCTCATCACAAAACACCCATAAAACATAAAATTGGGAAACTAAAGAAATATTTATTGAATATATCATACACCAATCTGTAAGCTAAAGATCACATGTAAAAGGAGTTACAAAATATAGATGATAAAAGAGAAATATCATAGAACAGAAAGATTTCATATAAAAACGCATACACAAAGACAAGCACTAACATACACAAAAAATGCTATATGAACTGAACTGTGTAGAGATGAAAGAGAACAAGTCACATTTTTTTTTCACATTTTTGTTTGTTTTTAAAATAAACTTTATTTTCTAGAGTAGTTTTAGGTTCATAGTGAAATTGTGCAAAAGGTACAGAGGTTTGCCATATACACATGCATAGCCTCCCCCATTATCAACATCCTTTATCAGAGTAGTACATTTGTATATTTCATAAACCTACATTGATGCATAATTATCACCCAAGCTCCACAATTTTCATTAGGGTACACTCCTAGTACATACTATGGCTTTTGACAAGTGTATATTGACATGCAGCCACAGTTATAGTATTATACAGTGTAGTTTCACTGCTCTAAAAATACTCTGCTCTGTGAAATCATTCTTCCCTGTCCCCTAAACCCTGGCAACCACTGACCTTTCAACTGCCTCCATAGTTTTGACTTTTCCAGAGTTGGAATGCCTTGTCACAGTTGGGATCATACAGTACGTAGATTTCTCTAATTGGCTTCTTCAACTTAGTAATAAGCATTTAAGGTTCTACCATTTCTTGTCATTACTTGATAGCTCATTTCTTTGTAGTGCTGAATAGTATTTCATTGTCTGGATGTACCACAACTTATTTATCCAAAAGCTGGATGTTCATGCTTTGACAATTATGAATAAATCTCTTATGGATAGCCATGTGAAGGTTCTTGTGTGGACATAGATTTTGAATTATGTTACAGAAAACCAAGGAGTACAATAAGAAGGAGTACAATAAGTAAGGAGTATAATAAGTAAGATAATGTTTAGTTTTGTAAGAATTTAGTTTTGTAAGAAATTGTCAAACTGTCTTCCAAAGTGAGCATTTTGCATTTCCACCAACAATGAATGTGTTTCTGTTACTACATATCTCCACCAGCATTTGGTACTGTCAGTGATTTGAATATGGATTCTTCTAGGATATATGTACTGGTGTCTTATTTTTGGTTTAATTTTCACTTCCCTATAACATAAATCACAGCAAGATCCTTTCTGACCCACCTCCTAGAGTAATGGAAATAAAAACAAAAATAAACAAATGGGACCTAATGAAACTTCAAAGCTTTTGCACAGCAAAGGAAACCATAACCAAGACCAAAAGACAACCCTCAGAATGGGAGAAAACATTTGCAAATGAAGCAACTGACAAAGGATTAATCTCCAAAATTTACAAGCAGCTCATGCAGCTCAATAACAAAAAAACAAACAACCCAATCCAAAAATGGGCAGAAGACCTAAATAGACATTTCTCCAAAGAAGATATACAGAATGCCAACAAACACATGAAAGAATGCTCAACATCATTAATCATTAGAGAAATGCAAATCAAAACTACAATGAGATATCATCTCACACCAGTCAGAATGGCCATCATCAAAAAATCTAGAAACAATAAATGCTGGAGAGGGTGTGGAGAAAAGGGGACACTCTTGCACTGCTGGTGGGAATGTGAATTGGTCCAGCCACTATGGATAACAGTATGGAGGTTCCTTAAAAAACTACAAATAGAATTACCATATGACCCAGCAATCCCACTACTGGGCATATATCCTGAGAAAACCAAAATTCAAAAAGAGTCATGTACCAAAATGTTCATTGCAGCTCTATTTACAATAGCCTGGAGATGGAAACAACCTAAGTGCCCATCATCGGATGAATGGATAAAGAAGATGTGGCACATATATACAATGGAATATTACTCAGCCTTAAAAAGAAATGAAATTGAGCTATTTGTAATGAGATGGATAGACCTAGAGTCTGTCATACAGAATGAAGTAAGTCAGAAAGAAAAAGACAAATACCGTATGCTAACACATATATATGGAATTTAAGGGGAAAAAAATGTCATGAAGAACCTAGGGGTAAGCCAGGAATAAAGACGCAGACCTACTGGAGAACAGGCTTGAGGATATGGGGAGGGGGAAGGGTAAGCTTTGACAGGGTGAGAGGGAGTCATGGACATATACACACTAACAAACGTAGTAAGGTAGATAGCTAGGGGGAAGCAGCCGCAAGGCACAGGGATATTAGCTCGGTGCTTTGTGACAGCCTGGAGGAGTGGGATAGGGAGAGTGGGAGGGAGGGAGACGCAAGAGGGAAGACATATGGGAACATATGTATATGTATAACTGATTCACTTTGTTATAAAGCAGAAACTAACGCACCATTGTAGGGCAATTATACCCCAATAAAGATGTTTAAAAAAATTTTTTTTTTCACTTCCTTGATGAAATATGATGTTGAGGATTTTTTCATATGCTTATTTGCAATCTGTATATATATACTTTGGTGAGGTGTCTGTTAAAGTTTTGGGCACATTTTTTCTTGTGTTGTTTATTTTCTCATTGTGGAGTTTTAAGAGTTTTCTTAATGTTTTGGATAGCAATTCTTTATAAGATATATATCATGCAAATATTTTCTCCCAGTGCAGTTTACCTGCTCATTCTCTTAAGAGTATATTTTGTAGGGCTAAAATTTTTAATTTTAATGAAGTCAGGCTTGTCAAGTCTTTCTTTCATGGATCATGGAGGTTATATCCAAAAAAGTCATCACCAAACTCAAGATCACTTAGATTTTCTCCTATCTTATCTTCCATGAGTTTTATATTTCTATGTTTTGCATTTAATTCTGAAATATTTTTGAGTTAACTTTTTATGAAGGGTGCAAGGGCTCTATCTGGTTCATTTCTTTTGCATGTGGGTGTCAGTTGTCCCAGCACCATTTGTTGGAAAGACTATCTTTGGTCCATTGTATTGCCTTTGTTCCTGTGTTAAAGATCAGTTGATGTATTTGTGTGGATCTATTTCTTGGCTCTTTATTCTGTTCCACTGATCTATTTATTCATTATTTTGGCAATATCAAAAAGTCTTGATTATTGTAACTTTATAGTAAATATTGAAATTAGGTAGCATCATTCTTCTAAATTTATTATTCTCCTTTAATAGTGTGTCAGCATTTCTGAGTCTTTCACCTCTCCAAATAAAGTTGATAATCTGTTTGTCAATATTGACAAAGTAACTTGCTGGAAATTCAAGTAGGATTGCATTGAATCTATAGAGCAAGCTGGTAAAACTGATATGTTGAGTCTTCCTATACATGAACATGGAATATCTCTCCATTTATTTAGTTCTTCTTTGATTTCTTCATCAGAGATTTGCAGTTTTTCTCATATTGATTTTGTACTTTTTTTTAGAAGTGCACCTAAGTATGTCATTTTTGGAGTACTAACGTAAATGGTATTATTGTGCACTCAACTTCAAATTTCACTTGTTCATTGCTGGTATGTAGGTAAGTGATTGAATTTTTTATATGAACCTTCTATCCTGCAAATATGCTACAGTTTATTGGTCCCAGGAATTTTTAAATTTATTCTCCTGGATTTTCTACATAATCATTTCATCTATGAACAAAAAACTTTACAATTAAAATTTTAATTCTTCCTTCACATTCAATACACATTTTATTTTCTTGTCTTGTCTTATTACGTTAGCTAGGAATTCCAGTATGAGGTTGATTAAAAATGGTAAGAAGCAATGTTCTTTCCTTATTCCTGATCTTAGTGGGAAAACTTTTATTTTCTCACCATTAGGCATGATATTAGCTGCAGATTTTGTAGCTATTCTTTAACTAATTGAGGAAGCTTCCTTAGTTTACCAATAATTTTATCATTAATGAGTGTTGGATCTTATCAAATAGTTTTTATGCATCTATTGGTATGATCATGTGATTTTTATGCTTTTATCTGTTGATGTGATGGATTACATTAGTTGATTTTTTGAATGTTGAGCCAGCCTTGTATACCTGGGAAAAATTCAAATTGGTGAGGGTAAATAATTATTATGCATTTGAAATTAAGAGATCAACAATTTCAAACAAGTAAGGAGATATATATATATATATATATATATATATATATATGCTGCAAAACAAAAACCTATAATAGATGTACATACAAAAAAGAAAAAGGAATCCAAGTATATTACTAATGATAGTTAACAAACCACAAGAGAGGACAGCAAAAGAGGAAAGAAAAACAAAACACTTACAAAAACAAATATAAAACAATTAACAAAATGGCAGTAAGAACATACATATCAATAATTACCTTAAATGTAAACAGATTAAATAGTCCAACCAAAAGGCATAGACTGGCTGAATGGACACAAAAACAAGACTCTTATATATGCTGTCTACAAGAGACCCACTTCAGATCCAGAGACAAATACAGACTGAAAATGAGGGGATGGAAAAAGTTATTCCATGTAAATGGAAATCAAAAGAAAGCTGGAGTGGCAATACTCATTTCAGAAAAGATAGATTTTAAAATAAAAACTGTTACAAGAGACAAAGAAGGATGCTACATAATGATCAGGGATTAATCCAAGAAGAAGATATAACAAATGTAAATATGTATGCACCCAACATAGGAGCACCTAAATATAAAGCAAATGTTAACAGACAAAAAAGGAGAGATCAACAATAACATGATAATAGTAGGGAACTTTAACACCCCACTTACATCAATGGACAGGTCATCCAGAAAGAAAATCAAAAGGAAACACAGGACTTAAATGACACATTAGACCAATAGAATGTAATTGATATTTATAGAGCATTCCATCTGAAAGATGCAGAATACACATTCTTTACAAGTGTACATGGAACATTCTCCAGGATAGACCACATGCTGGGCCATAAAGCAAGCCTCAGTAAATTTAAGAAAATTGAAATCATATCAAGCATCTTTTCTGATCACAATGCTATGAGATTAGAAATCAACTACAAGGAAAAAAACTGAAAAGTACACAAACACGTGGAGGCTAAACAATATGCTACTAAATAATCAATGGATTGATGAAAAAATCAAAGAGAAAATCAAAAATACCTAGAGACAAATGAAAACAAAACCATGACAATAGAAAAGTTATGGAACACAGAAAAAGCAGTTCTAAGAGGGCAGTTTATAGTGATACAAGCTTACCTCAGGAATCAAGAAAAATCTCAATTGAAAAACCTAACTTTATACCTCAAGCAACTAGAGAAAGAAGAACAAACAGAATTCAAAGTTAGTGGAAGTAAATAAATCATAAAGAACAGAGCAGAAATAAATGAAGTAGAAACTAAAAAAACAAAATAGAATATCAATGAAAATAAAAGCTGTTTTTTTTTAAAAGGATAAACAAAATTCATAAACCTCAAGCCAGACTCCAAGAAAAAAAGGGAAAGGGGCCAAATCAATAAAATCAGAAATGAAAAAGGACACTTTACAACAAACACCACAGAAATACAAAGGTTTGTATTTTCTACAAACAACTATATGCCAATAAAATGGGCAACCTAGAAAAAATAGACAAATTCTTAAAGAAGTACAACCTCCCAAGATTGAACTTGGAACAAATAGAAAATATAAACAGACCAATTGCCAGTAATGAAATTGAATCAGTAATTTAAAAACTCCCAACAACGTCCTGGGCCAGGTGGCTTCACAGGTGAATTCTACCAAACATTTAGAGAAGAGTTAACACCTATCCTTCTCAAACTATTCCAAAAAATTGCAGAGGAAGGAATACCATCTGAACTCATCCTATGAGGCCAATATCACCCTGATACTGAAACCAGGTGAAGATATTACAAGAAAAGAAAACTAGAGGCCAATAACACTGATGAACATGTATGCAAAAATCCCCAATAAGATACCAGCAAAGTGACTCCAACAATATATTAAAAAGATCATTCACCTTGATCAAGTGGGATTTATCCCCATGATGCAAGGGTTTTTCACTATCTGTAAATCAATCAATGTGATGTTTCACAGTAACAAATTGAAGAATAAAAACTATGTGATCATCTCAATAGATGCAGAAAAAGCTTTTGACAAAATTCAATATCCATGTATAACTCTCTAGAAAGTGAGAATAGAGGGAAAATACCTCAACATAATAAAGGTCACATATGACAAACCTACAGCTAACATCATACTAAACAGTGAAAAGCTGAAAGCATTTCCTCTAAGATCAGGAACAAGACAAGTATACCTGCTCTCTCCACTTTGTTCAGTATAGCTTTGCAAGTCCCAGCCACAGCAATCAGAGAAGAAAAAGAAATAAAAGGAAGCCAAACTGGAAAAGAAGAATTAAAACTGTCTCTGTTTGCAGATGACATGATACTATACATAGAAAACTCTAAAGATGCTACAAGAAAACTACTACAGCTATCAATGAATTTGGTAAAGTTGCAGGGTACAAAATTAATACACAGAAATCTGTTGCATTTCTATACACTGACAATAAAAGATCAGAAAGATGAATTAAAGAAACAACCCCATTTACCATCACATCAAAAATATTAAAATACCTAGGAATAAACCTACTTAAGGAGGCAAAACACCTGTACTCTGAAAACTATAAGATGTTGTTGAAAGAAATCAAAGATGACACAAACAGATGGAAAGATATAAAATGTTCTTGGATTTGAAGTATCAACATTGTTAAAATGACCATACTCCCCAAGGCTATCTATAGATTCAATGCAATCCATATCAAATTACCCATGGCATTTTTCACAGAACCAGAACAAAATTTTTTTCACATTTATATGGAAACACAAAAGACCCCAAATAGCCCAAGCAATCTTGAGAAAGAAAAACAGAGCTGGAGGAATCAGGCTCCCTAACTTCAGACTACTACAAAGCTACAGTAATCAAAACAGTATGGTACTGGCATGAAAATAAAAATATAGATCACTGGAACAAGACATAAATAAATCCATGCACCTGTGGTCAATTAAACTATTACAAAGGAAGCAAGAATGGAGAAAAGACCATCTCTTCAATAAATGGTGCTGGGAAACTGGACAGCTACATTTAAAAGAATGAAATCAGAACATTCTTTAACACAATACACAAAAATAAACTTAAAATGGATTAAAGATCTAAATGTAAGACCAGATACTATAAAACTCCTAGAGGAAAACATAGGTAGACCACCCTTTAAGTTAAATTACATCAATATTTTCTGGATCCATTTCTTAGAGTAATGGAAATAAAGACAAAAATAAACAAATGAGACCTAATTAAACTTAAAAGCTTTGCACAGCAAAGGAAACTATAAACAAATAGAAAAGCTGATGTATAGAAAGGGAGAAAATATTTGCAAAGTTGCTACTGACAAGTGAGTAGTTACCAAAATATATGAACAGCTCATACAGCTCAATATCAGAAAAACAAACAACCCAATCAAAAAAATGAGCAGGAGATCTAAAGAGACAGTTCTCCAAAGAATTCATACAGATAGCCAATAGGCACATGAAATAATGCCCAACATCACTAATCGTTAGAGAAATGCAAATCAAAAGTACGATGAGGTACCACCTCACACTGGTCAGAATGGCCATCATTAAAACATCTACAAATAATAAATGTTGGAGAGGTTGTGAGAAGAAAGGAACCCTCCTGTACTGTTGGTGGAATGTAAATTGGTGAAGGCACTCTAGATGCTCCTTAAAATACTGAAAAATAGGGGCTTCCCTGGTGGCGCAGTTGTTGAGAGTCCGCCTGCCGATGCAGGGGTCAAAAAAAAAAAAAAAAAAAAAAAAAAAAATACTGAAAAATAGAATACCATAAGGTATTGTATCCAGCAATCCCACTCCTGGCCATATATCCAGAGAAAACTGTAATTTGAAAAGAAGCATGCACCACAATGTTCATTGTCACATTATTTACATTAACCAAGACATGGAAGCAATCTAAATGTCCATCGACAGATGAATAGATAAAGATGTTAAAAAAAAAAAGAAAGAAAAGTAAATTTTAATTTAAAAAAATAGTAAAAAAAAAAGATGTGGTATACATATATTCAATGGAATATTTCTCAGCCATAGAAATGAATGAAATAATGTCTTTTGCAGAAGCATGAATGGACCTAGAGATTATCATACTAAGTGAAGTAAGTCAGACAAAGACAAATAGATGTTATTGTTAATATGTGGAATCTAAAAAAAAATGACACAAATGAACTTATTTCCAAAATAGAAATAAACTCACAGACATAGAAAACAAACTTATGGTTACCAAAGGGGAAAGGGGTGGGCAGGTAAATTAGGAGTTTGAGATTAACCTAATTTATTACACAGTAATAAATATAAAATAGATAACCAACAAGGACCAACTGTATAGCACACGGAATTATACTCAAAATGTTGTAATAATCTATAAGGGAAAAGAATCTGAAAAAAAATGTATATATACATATATATGTACATATATATATATATATAAAATTGAATCACTTTTCACTGAAACTAACACAACATTGTAAATCTAATATACTTCAATTAAAAATAAATAATATAAAATTTGCAAAGAAAAATAAAATAAATGTGGGCAAAATCAACAAATCTCTAAGAAAATGTAAATGATGAAATCTGAGGTAAAAAATAGAAAATTAAAATATTCCTATAAACTTAAAAAAATTGAATCAATAAGATAAATGCATTTTCAAATATAATTGCCAACCACACTGCTTAATGATGAGTTCCTTTAAGTATATAGTGAAGAATCAATTCAAATTTTACACAAACTCAGAAAAAAATTGGGAAGTAGAGACAAGAAAGATTTAAATAAAACTATACATTAAATATTAATGTTTAACAGAAAATCATAAATGTCAATTATTAAAACTTACGTCTCATCTCCCTAAGATAATTATATCCTAAATGGACTTAATGTAGATTATTTTATAGTGAAATATTTGACAGACACTCACTACATATATCCACACATATATATGCCATCAACGATCTGGTGGAAGCATCCTGATGCCAATGATGTCTTTTCTGTATGTGCTTTTCAATACTCTGTAGGGTAGAAGATGTGTCACTCCCATCCCTCTTCAAGGAAGGACTTGTTAACCTAATTGCTTAGAGCACTGTTAGCAGATATTTTGTAGCCATCAGCCCCTTGAGGAATTGCCTCCACTGCAGAAGCCACTGTGCTCAAGGCCACATCACATCCTTTTAAGGTTTTCCCCTGTCAAAAGTCTGAGGGTCCATTTTACTTTCATAAGTTTATGTGAGGTCAGTAGAAACTGTTGCAGCTGCATTGCTCCTCAGTTTCTCCCTGTGCCCAATCCTGCTTCCTCTCCTCCTTTCCATTAGCTTAATGAGTATTTGTACATTAAACATTTGTCATAGAATATGCTTCCTCAAAATCCAAACATCAGGGCTTCCCTGGTGGCGCAGTGGTTGGGAGTCCACCTGCCAATGCAGGGGACGCAGGTTCGTACCCGGTCTGGGAGGATCCCACATGCTATGGGGAGGCTGGGCCCGTGGGCCATGGCCACTGGGCCTGCACGTCTGGAGCCTGTGCTCCATGGCGGGAGAGGCCGCAGTGGTGAGAGGCCCGCGTACCACAAAAAAAATTCCAAACATCAACATTATGTTTGAATTAGTGAGCATAAGTTATGCATAAATATATCCCTATATAAAAACTGCAGTAAAATTAGGAATAGATTCTTTGAACTTCCCCTACCTTCAGAATTTAAAAGAGCCATCCAAGAAATGTATGTATGTGAGACAGACATCAAATCTAAAATACTCTCTGTTATGAATAAGGGGTTTGATGAAGGGATACTTTTGTTAGAAATTGTATTAGAGAAATGATGGTAGCATGGGAAAGAGACTCCTCAATTTCAAGATACTTGATTTATAAGATTTCATCTGGAAAAAAGAACTGATTTTCTTATAGAAGGAGTAAAATGTTAAGTAGTAAGGATATTTTCAAACATCATCCCTTTTGCTATATACAAAAAAGAACTCCAACTAGTATTAGACAGAAAAAAACTCTAGGAATTGATCCTTATTTTTTTTTAATTACACTTTTGAGATTAAATGTTCAATCACCGCAAACTTTTATTCCATACTGTGATTTCCAATACGTTTCCTGATCTAAAGGTAAATTTATGTTGAACATAACATATATTTTACTAATATACATTTAACATATGAAATTTACATTTTAATTTAAAATATAATTATTTTGAAATGTATAATATTGGCTCTTACAAAAAGAAATATATGTTTGTAAAGGCAGTTGATTAAAAGTTAAACTACCTGATACCTTCTAAATTTGGCTTTTAGGAATAAATACTTCAAGAGAAAGTAAGCAGTGAGGAAAGAAAAGCAATTTTTAAAATAAATACACTGAGTTAGAGTATTGTAATATGCACTATAATCTTCTATACTACCTAAATTCCTATGTCAAAAATATTAAGCTAGTTTTACACAAAATTTCAGAGGCCAGATGATTTATGCAAAAATTATGACATGCAAAAAAGTACCTATTCTAATATTTGAAATTGAATTTTCTAACTTCAGTGCGGTACTCTTGACTTTATCCCATGTGTGAAAAAATAGTAAGTGGCTGGGGATAAGTATGGTGAAAAGTTGAGAAAACTGGGATTCTCCATCAAATATTGAGGAATATATGCTTTAAGATGAAGGCATTGCCATGAAGATTGACATTTAAAAAAAAGTATTTCTCTTTTTTTTCTCGTGGATAATTTCATTATCTATTGTATTCTCACAAAGTCTCTAATTATTTTTGCCTATTTACTTAACTTTTCCTATAGGCTATTTTAGTAAATTGTTTGATCAACTTAAACATGTTCTCAGATATTTCCAGAAGCCAACAATATGTAAATGTAATAGATGGGTGGTATAATTACCACACATTTTGTCCTTTAGATTACTGCAGTCCTTTTAAATGTGTGCACCAATTTTTAGGGTTTTCTCATTCAGTTTTACTTAAATGATTTTTCACAGATTGGCAATAAATCATAATTCTTTTTTATTCTTCGTGGTGTCAATAAAATAATGCAGCTATTTATATCAATACAAAATATGTAGATATGTAATTAGAAAGTGGTTTTAATTAGTGCCTTGCTTGCTAATAACAATAAAGTCAGTTGATGACATAATGTATCCCAATACAATTCTTCTAATAATTGTTAATAGAATACAGCTGCAATTAATCATTACAAATATGACTTTACAGGTAGATCCCAATTTTGATACACAAAATACTCTTTCTCAGAGATTTCCTTTATAAAAGAAAAATTTGGAATAAATGTAACATGTGGAGTACAAAAGTAGAAACTTCACTTCCTGGTGATCATTATTTTAATTGGTAAAATAGTATTTTTAGTTATAATATTTACCATCAAGAGAAAAATAAGGGGCAGATGAAATTTAGCATACATAAAATTTCTTTACTTGCCAACAGATGTGTACCTCAACTCAAACATCTATTTGTGCTTTTTTTTTTTTTTTTGGTGTTTGTTCATATGTGTGAATATGTAATTTAAATTAATTTATAAAATGTTTTTAAGAAAAAGCTTAACTATTTCAAATGAATTGAGGCTTTAGAGAAATCGTGTGATATTTTAAATGAGTGTTGTATGTTAGGGAAGATCTCAGAAAAAATTTTTAAATGTTTATATGTCTTGGAGATGATAAGAGTGTATTAAGTATATGTATGGTCCACTGTTGTCTGGAAAGTATTAGTAGTATTTGTGTGGAGTTATGATTTCAGTTTGATAAGAAATTTTAATGTTTTTCAGTAGTTGTTTGCCATGAAATCATCCTAAAGAAGATAATGTTACAATAAACTTATACTTCATTTGAATCTTGAGTAATAGGAAGTGTTTTTTTAAATCATTTTGTTAAAATAAATAAAATTTAGTTTTAAAAATCAGCTATTTTTAGAAAGAATATATTCAAGCTATATCCTGTGATTAATGAACTTCAAAATTTTCATAAGTTCAGCATCAACAATACCATTCAATGAAAGATATTACTTTGAATGATATTTCTTTAAAATTTTATGATCTGAAATACTCAAAAACAATTATTAAATTCATCGAAACATTATTTCAGGTAGACATTATGGAAGTTTCCTCATTTACTGTCTCTCACCTCTGCAGCCTCCCTCCCCCAGCCATGACAGATACCTTCAAAATATGATTTTGTTGATGGTTCCAAGGTGGAGGTTATTAATAAACAATTTTGGATTCTTCTGGAATTTATTTCTGAATCAACATTGCTTTATTAATTATTCTGAAACTTTTAGCTTATTGTCATGGCTATTTAGTGAATAATTGATTCTGTTTTTAAGTGGTGAGTGCCCTTAATGAGTTCTCCACTACTTCCTGGACACACAAGTAGAAGACTCTTGCATTTATGAGGAACACATGAATTAGGTTTTTATCTGTTCCCCATTTTGAGGGTCTCCTAAAGATACACTCCAACAATGGCAATTTGTCTTACAATATTTCACTTCCCTATCTCCCCATCACTCCTCACAGCCTCATTCTCACCCACTACCATTCCAAGTAAGGATCCTTGAAGGAACTGCTGGCACAACACGTTTGTGGTCCAGGTCATTGTTAGTGTCCAGCTGGAGAGAAAACTTCAAATGAGTTCCTGGAATACTTTTTTTCCTTGGCCTTCATACTCCCCTAGAGGATTTTGCCTTACCTATTTTCTCATTTAACTTCCTTTCTGCTAAATTCCTGTTTATTGAAGGAGATAATTAGCTCTGGGTGATTATGATAATTTTGTCTTCACTCTCCAATAGGCACACACATACACACAAAAATGCTTAGCAAACTGTTTTTTTACACAAGCTTTATGAGTAGCTTCTGTTATTAGGATGTTTTAGATTTGTGTATCTATTCCCAGAATTTCTGCTTAACCTAACCATCTGCTTCTCTCCAAATTAGGAGTAAAAGAAATGTCAAGATTACTGTCCGCTTAATTTTTTTCTCTCTTGTATCTCATCTTCACAAAACTTTTTGTTTGGTCTATGTGAGGGGAGAATGGGCAAGATTAAGAGCTAAGATATTTCTCTTTGCCTTTCCTTGCTTCTCAAATCCACTTGGGAAAGTAGGCAATCATCTGCATTTTCATCTGTTTTTGCTTGGATTATTGTGATATATAGATATACATAATAGATATAGACAGAAATATAGCTATAGATGTAGATAGATAAAGAGATACAGGTTGTAATCAGTTAAATTGCATTCTTCTTTTCACTTTAAAAAAAAAAAATTAGCAATGTTGAGTAGCTTTATTTTGTTTGGCATTACTCTGCCACACAAGCCATAAAATTTAGTGGTGAATTTGGACTTACAGAACTTTTATTTAAGTAGACTCAAATCTCTTAATTTCTTTCTTATGCAAATTACGCTTTTAATTCTGTGCGTCAATACAGTTTACATGTACCTAAAGAACACCCAAACAATATGTCTATAAAGCAAAACTGAGGGCTTCCCTGGTGGCGCAGTGGTTGAGAGTCTGCCTGCCAATGCAGGGGACATGGGTTCGTGCCCCTGTCCGGGAAGATCCCACATGCCGCGGAGTGGCTAGACCCGTGAGCCATGGCCACTGAGCCTGCGCATCCGGAGCCTGTGCTCTGCAACAAGAGAGGCCACAACAGTGAGAGGCCCGTGTACCACACACACACAAAAAAAAGCAAAACTGAGTTTGTTCTTATTGCCACCTTGACAGAGTCCTAGTAACACCTCAAAGCAGGAAAGGCAAAGTCACAATAATTTTGAAGTTTTGAGTCTTGCTTAAATTATGTCTCTCAACACATGGACTTGGTTAAGTTTGGGTGAAAACCATGATATGATAGTTGAGCATTAGTGGATTTAGCAAAGTAAAGCTTTTGACCTGAGTATTTCAAAAAGTCTTGGGGAATCACTTGATGCTCTCTTTTGAAAACAGAAAAGTTTAATGTTTATTAAATGGGTTTTTCAGAACAATGACATTATTTGCAACTTGTATCTCCCTTGACAAGTATTTTTTTAAGTAGTAGTATAATGTATTGATGAAGATAGTACAATAAGAAATTCGTGTTGGTAGAAACTGAGGGCTCTGTGGCTGTAGATGGTTTTGATGATCATAATACATTGATTTAAAGAAAGTCATATGATGCTTAATTCTCACATTTTTAGTAACTAAATTAATGTTATTACTTTAGTATATCCTGTGTAATGGAGCCTTTAATGAAAATAATGGAATTATAAAATAGAACTTACAAGTAAAAGGGAATTTAGCAATCTTCCTTCCAATTCAGGAAAATGTTCTGCCAAATTCTTAACATGTGATTGTCCAGTGCTGGCAAAATAAAATAATCCTGCCAACAAAGTTCTCTTCATATGAATATTGAAGAGAGATGGAAAACAATTTAACATTAAATACACATTATCAATGTGCGTGCATGTAAGTTAGCACAAAAATGACTACGAGTCTAGATGGAATTTCACACAAATTTTATAGTAAAGTGGAAGAAAGAAAAATTAAAACTCTTATCTCCTTAAGAAACAAATAGATGTACCTAGTGGTTGTCTCCTTTGTTGATTATGAGAAGGTTAATTTCAACGTTATATATACATGGTACCAAGAGTCAGAAAGGCTACAACTCTGCATTGTAAAATCAAATCTTTGGTCCTCTTATCTGGTCTATTCTGCTTTCAAGGAGACACCCTACAGAAGGATGAATAGGGATGCAGCTGCTGCCTCACTCCTCAAAGAAAACGTTTTCAGTTTACCCTTATACAATCCTCCACTTCAGTGTTTCCTTACATCTTTCCTTTATTAATATATGACTTCCTCTCACCTATTTTGCTATAAGATCCTGTACACACACAATTTATCATTTTTCATCTTGAATTATGGTTTATTTATTTTTGTCTCTCTCCTTTAACTAGACTGCAAGTTCATAAAAGAGGAATTCTATTTTATTCTTGGTTTATTAGCCAACTTCTAGTGTGCACATGAAAGATATTTGAATTCTCCTTTTGATATAAGTAAAATTTTATTAATATTCCTATTAAAATGTCATGTTCAAAACAGAAAAGATTGCTCCAGTGCAAAGTATGAGGCTTAGTTTTTGTACTTCACACACTTTACTAAAATTTCCAGGCTTTTGGAAACATTAATTTTTCTACTGCCAGGAGCATCATGAATGATTATGCTATTGCAGTTGAGCATGGTTACCCCACCTTTTTAATTTCTATTTGCTTGTATTAGCATGGACTAATACATTTTTCATTAGAAACTGCATCTAATACTCATTTCATACTTATTTTTGCTCTCTTAATGGTTTTTCTGTTTTGAGACCCAAGCAATCCAAGGATGTGGTAATTGTATAAATGGAAGATCATCAGTGTGATTCACAAATCATGTTTGATTCAATGTTATAAATGTTTAATTTCCATGATTTCTGACATGACTTCTCCACTAACACAGCTTAATTGCATTTTTAAGGGCAGCATCATATATTAACTGGAGTAGAAATACTGTCTTTTAAATTAGAATCTCCCTCTACATAATAAGAAAGATTTAGAACCTGAAAATATCTTCAAACCATTTTTTAGTTTGAAACTGCACAGACTTTTTACTTAGGCTTTGATTGAAATGAGTATTTATAGCATTGTTTGGTCAGCTATTCTGCTGGGTTTGTATAGCAGAAAAAGACTAAAATGTGTGGAGACATGGCTTTCAGTTGGAGCAACTGAAGAGTAACAAGAACAATTGGAAAGAAAATGAGACACAGTCAAAACAAGTTACAATGTCTTAAAGCCTTAGAGAAAATACACCTTTGAGACAATTTTCATTTGAAAACAAAGTACAGTACCGTGCAATTTTCTCATATTCACTTGTGTGTTTTTTTAAACCTTGAAATAACACAGACTTCTGAACTATTAATGAAAGCTAATATGTTTTCTAACATCTCTGAATAAAATTTGAATAAAATATATAGAGGGTAACTTGCTGAAAAGAGGAGTGTACTTATATTAAATAAAATTGTACAGAATATTAAATTAGAAATGTTCATACTGTAAGTAAACAGATGCTATGAATGAAGCACAGAAAATGTATGTATTAAAACATTTTTTCTAAGAACAATAAAAGATTATTGTAATGTGAAATATATACTGTGACTTATATGAGATTTTAGAGGGAGGTGATTTTGGATCTCTTTGTGTTATTAAATTTCACCAGTCCATTTTAGAGAAAGTGCACCATTAATCCAGCTCACTGCAATTTTTAATTTTAAAATGATTACTTATATTTATTTTAAATGTATGGATAGCTTAAAATAGCCTTTTTCACATTCTGCTTAATTACAACGTGTGTACTGATACTATGCTTTATGTTAGTCTTCATTGTTAAAGTAAAATAAATTCAGCACATTTTATATATGTTCTAAAGTGTTTTGTCTGATTCTGTGTTCAACCAATTAAAAGTTATTGAGAACTAAAAGTGCATAATGTTTTACTAGAAACTGTAAAGAAAACATGGAAAGAATTCGGATAGACATAGAGAATGGATTAAAAACATCTTGTGCAGTTTTCACATGCATACACAATAAATACCTAGGGGCAAAAATCCAGAACTGGATTATGTGGCAGGTATATTCAAAAATTTTTAGATTTCTCTTAATTGTTTTGAAATATTTTATTGTGACGTCGTCTAATTAATATTAAAAGAAATTTTCTCCACAATGTGTTTTTATTTAACATTATCTTTCAATCTCTCTCTCTACTCCAGCCAATAAACCTATTATTCATAAGACAAAAAAATGAAACAAAATGGACAATCAAATTAGGGAAAGTTATTTAATTCATAAACAAGATCGATTAGGTCTTTTCAAATTCTACTTTTGTTTATCAGTATACTAAATAATGAAGACATATCCATCAAGAAACTGTAATGTGCATATGTACACAACTTTAGATCCTATAAGAAGTTAATGAAAGATCCATTTCAATTGTACTAGCCAGGCAAGTAGAAGTGGTACAGTTAAATTTGGAATCAAGTGTTAAGTGGGTTTCTTTACTATAAAGAATAGGAATCTAGACAAAAAAGAAAAATCATTAGAATTGGGTTAGCTGGGAATCGTTTCTTCATGATCTGAAACTCAAAAGGAAGGGTGAAATATGATTACATGAGGATAATATTTCAGATATAGGTTTGGCATAATCAAAGGAATTGATGCTCTGTTTTATTAAAATGAAATTTGTAGATCACTAGGTATCATCACATATATATACACAACCATACTTTATATTCATTATGTTTCATAGATATTTAATTTCATATACATATGAATACATATATTACAAACCATTTGTTTTGAAGTGATACCTTACAAGTGAAATGTTTGTTGAGTATAATACTTAAGTTTTGAATCAAAGTTTTTTCAGACAACATTTCAGAATATATTTTCCTTTAAAAAAATGTTCCAGGGATTATGCAACAGTGGGCACCAGTACCCTAGTATAGATAGGGAGTAGTAAGAATAGATGAGGTGTTGTTTTAAGAGATGGGAGCAAAGACATTTTGATGACAAAGGGTGGATTATCAGTGAACTTTAAAGGCAGCTGAGGGCTTCAGACATGAAATTATAGATAACCAGAGATCAATATAGATTCCTGATTATAACGGGGGAATGAAGAAAAAAAAAAAACCTTTAAGAATATAAGATTAGAAGTGGCATTTGAGGAAAGATTTGGTGAGTAAATGTCAAGAGCCAGGGATACCTAAGAAGAATAGTTTCAGTAAAGTCAAAACTTCCCCTAGATTTGGCCACTATGCATTTAGAGTGAACTAGGACAGCCACATAGAAGTGTATTGTAAGTAGCTAGAAAAATGGAATGAGACCTTCAGTGAATTTCATGGTAAAAATATCCAAATCAGTGAAATAAAGTTCTAACACTGCCTCCACCCTACCAAAAAAAAATACAAAAAACAAACAAACTAAAAACATTGACAAAGCATGAGAACTGAATATTTCTGTGATTAGGTTAAAACATAATTATTGTAGCACAGTATGTATAAGGGTCTCATGTAATCATCTCCAGGTATACTTCTTAACAGAAAGAGGTGCATTTCAAAGAACTTTGAGTAAATATTAGATTTTATTTCTTGCCAATATTGACATATCTCTCAGTCCTGTTTACTTATTTACCAAATAAATTAAACACATATACACATGCACAATTTTCCATTACATTTTACAAAACACTAGTTTATTTTAGGTAAAATTTTATTATTGATAAAGCATCAAGCACAATGCCCAGTGCTGTAGAACTTGATTAAAAGCAGATGCATTATTTTAGGCAATTCTAAAAGCAAAATCAATTAAAGATCACATTAATATTCATGTGAGTCAATATAATTTAATAGATAAACACAGGGTTTTTGATTCAGACAAACATTGTTTCAATGCCTGCTGTGTCACTTGCTAGTGTTCACTTACTAGATATGTGTCGTGAATCAATTATTATGAGATACCAATGCTTTATATCTTAAATATTCTTTAAAAATTAGTTATTATTGTCAATAACATTTTAAAATTGACTGTGTAAATAGTGGTGCTCAACTTTAAATGTGAAGTATATATGAAATAAGTTAGATACTCAAATATTAGACTTTTATGTTGTTTCTTAAAAAAAACATCAAGATGCATAATACCATCGACTGTCAAGGATTAGTCAGGGATGAGAGAAAAAGAAACATTTGAATATATTAAAACCTTTTATAAAAAAGTTGGATAATTATAAAAAAGCAAGATGAATTATCAAAAAAACTACTCAGGAAAGTCATCCTAAGAGGAAAATAAATTTCATCTTTCAGTAGATTGAGGAGAAAACAGAAAAAAATATAGAAAATTTCTTATGTAAAACAATACACACAAGTAATTAAAATCATGAGATGAACTGAAATGAATAAAAATAGTGGACAGATATAGTAACTTGACTCACAAATCTCAGAGAATACTATCTCACAAATGAAACTCCAAATCCAAATGGCTTCATGTAAACTCTTTCAAGAATTTAAGAAAAAAATATACTAATATTATGTAAAATACTTCAAAGGATAGAAAAGGGTGCATTTCCCAACCAATTTTATGAGGACAGTACAGTCCTGATATCAAAACATGAAAAGGATATTACAAGAAAAGAAAATAATGAGTCAATATATTTTATGACTATAAATATAAACATCTTAAGCACAATCTAGCAAATTGAATTTAGTAACACATAAAGAATAGTACTTCATGGGAGTTCCCTCTTGGGCCAGTGGATAGGACTCCATGCTTTCACTGCCAAGGGCCCAGGTTCAATCCCTGGTAGGGGAAATAAATTCCTGCAAGCCACGCAGCCAAAAACAAAAACAAAAACAAAACTTAAAAAGAATAGTACTTCATATCCAAAACAAGTTTATTTCAGAAATGGAAGGTTGAATTAAGTTTTGAAAAATTAACCAAAGTAATTTACCTGTGTTATACAGCTTTTGTCTTGATTCAGTTTTGAGGCCCAAGTATAGTCTAGTCACCTCCATTCTTAAGCAGCTGATTAAGTCTACACCCCACTTCCTTTATCAGCATCTGACAATCAATTGTCTTTATACATCCTCCCAAATCATCTCTCTCACCAGAGACCTGACAACTAGGAATAGCTCTCATGCCTTAGAGGAGGGGGAAATTATTCAAATGAGTCAACTGACAGTAATACTGCAAAATCTAAATAAACTCACCTTGCGCATCATACGTAAGCTGCTTCCTGTCGCCTTAGCTTGTTGCTACCCTGTCCCCAGGTGCATCTCCTTGTATTACTGTACCAGGTGGCCTTATCTACATGTAAAGTGTTCTCCTTTTCCTCTATGTAAGTGTCAGTGTGTTGTGTCATGGTATCAAAAGAGTCTTTAAATATTATAAAGCCCCACATTGGTATTGTCAGTTCAATGTTTAGTAGAGCCACTGATAATACACATCTTTGTTTTGATTCTAAACTTAGGAGAGAAACACTTAATTTTAACATTTAAGTCATATGCTTATTGAAGATTTTTTATAAACATTGTGTCTGTTTTTAAGTGACATCTCTTCACAGTTTGTGAAAGTTTTTTATCATAAATGAGTGCTTTAACTCATTTAACTCATGATAAAATTTTCACAAACTGTGAAGAGATGTCACTTAAACACAGCAGAAACTTAACACACAATTGTAAAGCAATTATACTCCAATAAAGATGTTTAATAAATAAATAAATAAATAAATAAATAAAATAAACGAGTGTTAAATGTTTCCAAATACTTTTTTGCATCTAACACAATAGTCATGTATTTTCATTCTTCTCCATTTTGTTAATGTGGTTAATTTATATGGATGTAAAGAAATTAAAAGAGTAAGATACTATGTTATTAAAAAAGAAATAGTTAAAAGGAAAAAGACCAAAAGTACAAAACACCCACTATCCATAAAAAGCATGAAAACAATGCCATTATTAAAATGAAGAAACTGTTCACCCCAAAACACTAAAATTGTGAATCAGTAATTCACAAACGTGGTAAAATATATCTGTAATACTATATTGGAAAAATGAATCTTCTTTGTTGTTTCAGAATTTAGCTAATTAATACTCTTATTTTTCATTCTTTTTCCATTCACCTGTTGATGGATACTTAGCTTGGTTCCATATCTTGGCAGTTGTAAATAATAATGCTATTAACATTGGGGTGCATGTATCTTTTTGAATTAAACTCTTATCCAGAATATATAAAGAACTTCTCAATAAAAAGGTAAGTATCCCAACAGCAGTGTCTGCAAAAGGTTTGAAATGGTGTATTACAGAAGAAGATATTAACATAGCCAACAGATCTATGACAAGAAGATCAAGTTTTTTTATTATTAGAGAAATGAATATTATGACTCACGTGAACTATCACTACTGTGTTGATTGGTTTCTCTGGGAAGCAGGCATCAAGTGGATGATTGATCTATGAAATTTGTTGGGGAGAATTCCTGTGAAAGATCAAGGGTAGAAGAAGCAAGTAAGGTTTCAGTGCAAATCTGTGAAAGGAGCAGGGCAGAAACTGAGGGTCAGAGAGGAATAAACTCAGACTGCAAGGAGCCCTGAGAATGTTTTAGCCAGCTCAGTGAAGAGCTCCAGCACAAATGTTGCCCATAAAGAAATCCTGCACTTCTGAGAAGTGGCAAGACATTGTGGCAATGTTGGGCTCCATCACTGAGTGAACACTGGCCAGAAAATACATGGTCTCAGTTCAAAGTCTAAGTCAGATAATATGGACAATTGCTGTTAGCCTACATTCCCTGTGTCAGGTTCTTTAGCACCAAGTCTGTTACACCCATAAACCCATCACAATGGCTACAACTAAAACAATTTACAAAAACAATTATTGGCAAAATGATTGGATTCTCACACATTGCTCGTGGCAGTATAATGATTTTGTAAAACTATTTGACAGGATCTATTAAAGTTAATCATATGCTTATCTTTTATCCCTGGGTATATATGTACTTAGCTATCAATTCCCAATGAACTGAGAACATTTGCCAACAAAATGATTTGTACACAATATTTATAGTAGCTTAAATAACAAACATGGTAAATCTACATGTTCATTAGTGATAAATACATTTTGGTATATTAATATAATGGAATATTGCAAAGCAAGAACAAATGTTTTACATAATAACGTATATGAAACTTACTATCACTATGTTGAGTGAAAAGTGTCAGGTGCCAAAGGGTACATAGTGTATGATTCTATTTATATGAAATTCAAGAACAGACAAGCAGTACAGCTTTCAGAGCTAGTGACCAAATCACTATGCTGACATCCTTCTCTGAAATAATGCAGATTCTTCAGTAATAGCACCTTGTTGTCTATGAACATTTTCTGAACACATCACATCCTGTATTTCAGATGTGCCAATTTTATCTCTGTCTAGAAGAAATTTCCCAGTCTTATTACCATCCCACTATGCCTTGCTTGGTTACATTATTTTAGTCCTAAAAGCGTTGATTTAAAGTTAGTTCATTTGGCAAAATTTATAGGGTAATATACTCATCCTATACGTCCTCTAGCAAAAAATTGTGAGATCTTGTTCTAAGCACTTTATATATATTATCTCAATTGGCCATCACACACACACACACACACACACACACACACACACACACACACACCCCTACTGTCTAGTTATTATTGTCATTACCAGTTAACATATAGGAAAACTAAAGCATAGAATAATAAATAACATGCAAAACAACATACATTTTTAAAATGATGAATGCTTTTTTATTATTTCTTTTTTTTTAACATCTTTATTGGGGTATTTATATATGTCCATGCCTCTCTCTCGCTTTGTGACAGCTCACCTTTCCCCCTCCTCATATCCTCAAGTCCGTTCTCTAGTCTGATTTGCGTATATTGAAGAATCCTTGCATTCGTGGAATAAACTCCACTTGATCATGGTGTATGATCCTTTTAATGTGCTGTTGGATTCTGTTTGCTACTATGTTTCTAGTAGTAGGGGCACTGCGTGTGGGGCAAGCCTGCGGAGGCAGAGGCCAGCGTGATGTTGCAACAGCCTGAGGCTCGCCATGCATTCTCCCAGGGAAGTTGTCCCTGGATCCCTGGAACCTGGCAGTGGCGGGCTGCACCGACTCCACGGAAGGGCAGTGTGGGTAGTGACCTGTGCTCTCACACAGGCTTCTTTGTGGCAGCACAGCAGCCTTAGCATCTCATGCCTATCTCTGGGGTCCACACTTTTAGCCGTGGCTTGCGCCCATCTCTGGAGCTCCTTTAAGCAGCACTCTTAATCCCCTCTCCTCATGCACCAGGAAACAAAGAGGGAAGAAAAAGTCTCTTGCTTCTTCCGCAGCTCCCAACTTTTTCCCGGACTCCCTCCTGGCTAGCCGTGGTGCACTAACCCTTTCAGTCTGTGCTCACACCGCCAACCCCTGTCCTCTCCCTGATCTCCAACCAAAGCCTGAGCCTCAGCTCGCAGCCCCGGCCACCCCAGCAGGTGAGCAGACAAGCCTCTCCGTCTGGTGAGTGCTGGTCGGCACCAATCTTCTGTGCGGGAATCTCTCCACTTTGCCCTCTGCACCCCTTTGGCTGTGCCCTCCTCCACGGCTCTGAAGCTCCCCCCTCTGCCACCCAGTCTCCGCCCATGAAGGGGCTGACTAGTGTGTAGAAACCTTTCCTCCTTCACAGCTCCCTCCCACAGGTGCAGGTCCCATCCCCATTCTTTTGTCTCTGTTTTTTCTTTTGCCCTACCCAGGTACGTGGGGAGTTTCTTGCCTTTTGGGAGTCTGAGGTCTTCTGCCAGCGTTCAGTAGGTGTTCTGTAGGATTTGTTCCACGTGTAGATGTATTTCTGGTGTATCTGTGGGGAGGAAGGTGTTCTCTGCATCTTACTCTTCTGCTGTCTTCCCCTCGTCCGCTCACTCACTCTTATATTCAGTCTCTCCCTCTAACTCTGCCAATATACTATAAGGTATTAGGTATTAGAGATTTTCCTAATGCTTTATTGTACTGACACTTGCTATCTTCAAGTGTCTCACATGTATTAAGTCTGCATTAGCTATTTAAATTTCAGTGAGTATGTTCAGTGAATAAAAATCAAATGACTCTCTTTATGGATAGTAATATATGAAATTGTTTACCTACTTCCAAGAATTCACACTAAATGCATGAGTTCCTGCTTTGTATGTCTTTCTTGTGATCTTATTTAAGATTCATCTATTTAGTTTCTATAGTCTTTACTTTAGTAATAGGTTACCAATATATTTTCTGTCAGAGATACTTGGTAAAAGATGAGAGTACTTATGAAGTGATATCCAGAGACCAAAGATACAATGGTTAATGTGAAAGATAATTATAATTACATTCTATTATACCATTAGTTAGAGTGCTTCTCTGAATTAAAAGTATCATCATTCATTGGAGCTTATATTAGATAACTCTCTAGAACAAAGTGATTTTAAAGAAAAGGTCAGACTTACTGGTAGCTAAAATTACATATATATAAGGGAAATTATTAAGATTTTTATATACATATCTACATAAATATTTATTCAATAATTTTTTTGCATACCCTTTAAATATTCTATTCAATATATTAGCTAAGACCTAATTAATTGTATATTAACTAACTTAATTTTTAAAAAATCCTTACTTTTCTGAACATAGTATTGACTAATTTACTCAGTAATTTTCCTTTACTGACTTAGTGTTATAATTTCAAATTAAAGTATGCTCAAGGTCTTCCTGTTTTTAGGTAGTCTAATATTTCTCAGTATTTTGTTTACAAGTTCTAGTATTATTTTATCTCTAAGCTATTGCTGTCATTTTCCATTAAAGGCTCACTTGCAACAAAAATAAGAGAGAATGACTTTATTCTGATACTTGGTGAAAATTTTTAAGAAAAATTTAATTTTGTAATTTTATAGAATGTTTCATTAATATTAAAACACTGGAAATATCAGATTTAAAAATATCTTCTTAAGCTTTAAATTGACATGTGCATGTATGTGTGTTTCATTAATAAATGACATAAAGCATCAGACAGAACAGCAATGTTCTTAATTAAATAACTGCAGATAGATGCTGATAGCCCAAGCCATTGAAACATAAAATGTTACTTCAAAACTGCTAAGCATTTCACAAATTGATGGGCATTGCTGAAGCAATGATCCTTTTGTGAAATTATTCTATATACTTAGTCTTATCACACTGTTGTGAATAATGAAATACATCTTTATAAAGAGTATCAGTTTAATACTTGAAAAACCCACATACTTTTCTCTGGTTATTACCTTTAAGTACTGTGTGAGCATATTTGGGGAATTATCTCTCCCATATAAATTAATTCCAAGTTTATTTATTTTAATGAATATAGGTTGGTTTTTTTTGGGAGAATTGAATGCACCTAATCATAAGCATGTTTGATTCTCATTTTATGTGGCTAGTGAGAATACTATTGAACAAAGAAAAAAATGCCAGACACTGCAATTAATTATATTAATGTTTACCAACTGTAAATAAGAGCAACCATGACAGCTGGGTTAGTATTGTGATTTCCATTAGTATGGGTTTGGTACCAATATTTAAGTTAATCTTACCTTTTTGGTAAAGTAGCTAATACGTTGTCAATGCCAAATTGTAAGTACATAGATGATTCATTTTGAGCATATTAAACAATGAATTAGAATTACTGTATTTGGTGTCTTCTCCTTTTTATTACAACAGGTTTGTCCACCAAATTTAATCAAATCAAGTGATCAAATTAGCATTACTGCCTTGCAACATATATTGGTATTGGTTCAATTTAATACAACTGAACTTAATTGATACTCATTAAGAATCTATGTGTAATTGTACAATAAAACATATGGAGATATACACAAAAAATAACCTGTACCTTATATTACTTATTCAAATCTTGCACTGATTTCATTTTTTTTTTTTTTTTTTTTTTTGCGGTATGCAGGTCTCTCACTGTTACGGCCTCTCCCATTGCAGAGCACAGCCTCCAGACGTGCAGGCTCAGCGGCCATGACTCATGGGCCTAGCCACTCCGTGGCATGTGGGATCTTCCTGGATCGGGGCATGATCCTGTGTCCCCTGCATCGGCAGGCAGACTCTCAACCACTGCACCACCAGGGAAGCCCTGATTTCATTTTTTAATAATAAAAATTAATTGGGCATCTCTGATGTAATACATGCCGAGCAGAGTTATTACATTTTATTTGATCACTATGAACACAAGTTCCCAGAATGTCTTTTGAATAATAGTCGATGTGTAAAATGGTTCCATTCTTAATTAGAAAATAAAGACATAGGCATCTTGTATCAGGTATCTTTCTAGGAAGAGTAAGGCATCTCAAAAGACCTGTGCTTTTTTAACTGGGCATTACTCAATCATAGGTAAATATGAATGGATCCTCCTGTGGGCAAAAATAAAGAAGAATTTGGAGATTGGGAACACTCTTGAATAAGAAAGATACTTCAAAAATAAATTGTTTTATATTTTCTAATAAATATCAACAAAGAAATGGACCAGTAGACATTATTCCTAACTTAAATATTTTGAACAAGGGAAAAGTCTCTACAGCTTTGATAACAAAAACCAAGCTCAGGAGGAAAAATTCTCTGGGTAGCATATGTTAAATGCACTAAAGTGAATATCTCTCAAATATCTGAGAAATAGCAGGTATCCTACATTGATTGTTTCTTGGTAATGGCCAAGGATCTGTTCAGAACCTAGCATTTACCATCACATTTATTATTTTTGTTTTGCATCAAGAAATAGCTAAGTCTTCTGAAGTTTAATTTATAAACACAATGAGAGTTTTGGACAAGATGTCACATTAACCAAGACTCTGGATTAATTCTAGAATGAGACCATAGAGATAGAAGAGGAGGAAGAGGTTGAGAACATTTTTTTATGAAGCAACAATAACAACAACAATAACAACAACATAAATTAATTGATAATGACCTTCAATAAAAACAGCGGAAACAACAACCACAAAAAATAAATTGATGATAAATATGTGGGAGATAGAAAGTGAGTAATTCTTGATTGGGAAAGTTGGGAAGTGAGGTGTTTCAACAACGAATAGGGGTGGCCAGAAAAACTCATGATGGGGGACATTTATGAAGAAGAAAGATAATTCAAAGATAAATTGTTAGAGGGTTCAAAATAATGAGAAACAATGTTTAAGTCCCTGGAGTTAAACATTCTAATGAAAGAAGGAATAGAGGATAATTGTATTACCCTGATAAGATTTATTTATCAAAAAAAAATATACCACAGTGCAATACAAAAAATAATATTATAAACATTGCTTAATGTTTGGAATAAAATAAGAATGTTCATTACCACTACTACATTCAGAAATGTATACTATATATTTAGAGATTAATAAATACTAAACAAGCAATGGATCACTGAAAATCAAAGAGGAAATAAAAAAAAAATACCTAGGAACAAATGAAACAAAAACACGACAGTACAAAACCTATGGGATAGAACAAGAACATTTCTAAGAGGGGAGATGATTAGGAGTAAGTGATGGATGGGAAAGGGCTACCTTGTAATTGTGTCCACCACTAGGTGGAAAATACCCTGAACAGATAAAGAGATGTTATGCTGTTGCATTTTTATGTTTCTACAACAAAGTGTAAGGAAGATTCCATATTAAGAGATGTTTGGCAGCAGGGCAAGGAAGCAAAAATATGACCTCTGCATTAGTAGATCTGGGTTTGAGTCTTGGCTCTGCTAGTCACTGGCTGTGTGATTTCTGAGCAGTATGTTAACCTCTTTGAGCCTTATTTGTATCTTAGGTGAACTGGCAATAAGAATAATACCTACTCATACAATGTGCAGAGTAACATGCAGTGAAGATACTCATATTCATGGTATCAGCTTAGACGGGTCTGTGGGCCACTCTGTGCTTTGGTTTCCATGTCTGAAAATGGGCATAATAGTGCAACCTACCTCCTAGGTATATAAACCACTTACAATATGTTAAGCACTCAAAAGAGTACCTGGTATAGAACAAAGGATGTGTAAGTTTTTCAATTAGTGTGATTTAAATAAATTTGTTTTGTAAAACATCTTTTCTGGAAAGAGATTCAGTAAGGGTCTGAAAGAAATTCTTTATCTAGAGGAAAACATGGGCTGCCCTTTGACCCTTTTTCAATGTCCCCTCTTCTTACTTGGAGGGAAGGCTTTGTTTCTAATAGAGTTTGTTCCTCTAAATTCCCTCTTCTAGTTTGTTGTAAAGCGAAGGCTCAGGCCGATTTGAGTAACAGAATACCAACTGGGTGTAAAGTGTTCTTCTCTTTCCATGGCCTCCAGGAAGTTGGAGCCCTAAGCTTGTCCAGAGCCCAGGGACCCACAATCTGAGGAGCCTCTGCCTCATTGTGGACAAGGCATCCAGGTGGTTATGGTGGAGGAATGGACTGTGTCCCTGTCTCTTTCACAGCCTGAGTTTGTGACCCAAGGCCATCAGGTGTTGTCACTGTTACTGAGCCCCTGTCTCCTCCTTTTCTCCACCCTTTCCCCAGATCTGATCCAATATCAGGGTAGAGACAACCTAAACTCACACCTAAAGGAACTAGAGAAAGAACAAACAAAACCAAAGTTAGTAGAGGGAAAGAAATCATAAAGATCAGAGCAGAAATAAATAAAATAGAGATGAAGAAAACAATAGAAAAGATCAATGAAACTTAAAGCCAATTCTTTGAAAAGATAAACAAAATTGGTCGACCTTTACCCAGACTTATCAAGAAAAAAAGGGAGAGGGTCCAATTAATAAAATCAAAAATTAAAAAGAAGAAGTTACAACCAACAGAAATACAACGGATCATAAGAAACTACTATGAACAACTATATGCCAATAAAATAGACAACCTAGAAGAAATGGACAAATTCTTAGAAAGGTACAATCCCCCAAGAGTGAACAAGAAGAAATAGAAAATATGAACAACCAATTATCAGTAATGAAATTGCATCAGTAATTTAAAAACTCCCAACAAACAAAAGTCCAGGACTGGATGGCTTCACATGTGAATTCAACTAAACATTTACAGAAGAATTAACACCTATCCTTCTCAAGCTATTCAAAAAAATTGCAGAGGAAGGAACACCTCCAAACACATTTTATGAGGAAGAGCATTACCCTGATACCAAAACTAGACAAAGATATCACACACAAAAAAAGACAATTACAGGCCAATATCATTGATAAACACAGATGCAAAAATCCTCAACAAAATACTAGTAAACTGAATCCAACAATACATTAAAAGGATGATGCACCATGAGTTATTTCACAGATGAAAGGATTTTTCAAAATCTACAAATCAATCAGTGTGATACACCACATTAAAAAACTGAAGAATGAAAACTATATGATCATCTCAATAGATGCAGAAAAAGCTTTTGATAAAATTCAACATCCATTTATGATAAGAACTCTCCAGAAAGTGGGCATAGAGGGAACTTAACTCAACAAAATAAAGGCCATATATGACAAACCCACAGCTAACATCATACTCAATGGTGAAAAGCTGAAAGCATTTCCTCTAAGATCAGGAACAAGACAAGGATGCACACTCTCACCATTTTTATTCAGCATAGTTTTGGAAGTCCTAACCTTAGCAATCAGAGAAGAAAAAGAAATAAAATAATCCAAACTGGAAAGGAAGAAGTTAAATTGTCACTGTTTGCACATGACATGATACTATACACAGACTATCCTAAAGATGCCACCAGAAAACTACCAGATCTCAACAATAAATTACATAAAGGTGCAGGATACAAAATTAATATACAGAAATCTGATGCATTTCTATACATTGGCAACAAAATATCAGAAAGAGAAATTAAGAAAACAACCCCATTTGCCATCTCCTTGAAAATAATAAAATACCTAGGAATAAACCTTAGGAGGCGAAAGACCTGTACTCCAAAAACTAAAAGACACTGATGAAAGAAATTGAAGACAACACAAACAGATGGAAAGATATAATATGTTCTTCAATTTGAAGATTTAGTATTGTTAAAATGACCATACTATACAATGGAATATTGCTCAGCCACAAAAAGGAATGGAATTGTGTCATTTGCAGAGATGTGGATGGGCCTAGAGACTGTCATACAGAGTGAAGTAAGTCAGAAAGAGAAAAACAGATATCGTATATTAATGCATATATGTAGGATCTAGAAAAATGGTATAGGTGATCTTATTTGCAAAGCAGAAATAGAGACACAGATGTAGAGAACAAAAATATGGATACCAAGGGGGAAAAGGGAGGGTGAGATGAATTGGGAGATTGGGATTGACATATACACTAGTATGTATAAAATAGATAACTAATGAGAACCTACTGTATAACACAAGGAACTCTACTTAGTGCTCTGTGGTGGCCTAAACAGGAAGGAAATCCAAAAAAGAGGAGATATATGTATAGGCATTGCTGCTTTGCTATACAGCAGAAACTGACACAGCAGTGTAAAGCAACTATACTCCAATAAAAAAAAAAAATGACTTTGCTACCCAAGGCAATCTACAGATTCAATGCAGTCTTTATCAAAATGCCAATGGCATTTTTCACAGAACAGGAACAAAGAATTTTAAAATTTGTAGGTAAACTAGAAAGACCATGAATAGCCAAAACAATCTTGAGAAAGAAAACCAGAGCTGGAGAAATTACACTCCCTGACTCAGACTATAATACAAAGCTACAGTCAGCAAAAGAGTATAGTATCAGCACAAAAACTGACACATGAATTAATGGGACAGGATAGAGAGCCCAGAAATAAACTCAAACTTATGGTCAATTAATTTATGACAAAGGAGACCAAGAATATACAATGGAGAAATGACAGTCTTTTCAATAAGTGTTGCTTGGAAAACTGGACAGCTACATGTAAAACAATAAAATTAGAACATTCTCTAACACCATATACAAAAATAAACTCAAAATTGATTAAAGACCTAAATGTATGACCAGATACTATAAAACTCCTAGAGGAAAACATAAGCAGAACACTCTTCCACATAAATCACAGTAATATTTTTTTGGATCTGTCTCCTGAAGTAAAGGAAATAAAAGCAAAAATAAACAAATGGGACCTAATTAAACTTAAAAGCTTTTGTACAGTAAAGGGAACCATCAACAAAACAAAAAGAGAACTTACAGAATGGGAGAGAATATTTGAAAATGATATGACTGATAAGGGATTAATATGTAACATATAAACAGCTTATACCACTCAATTTCAAGAAAACAAACAACCCAATTAAAAAATGCAGAAGAACTGAATAGACATTTTTCCGAAAAGGAAATGCAGATGGCCAACAGGCACATGAAAAGATGCTCAACATCACTAATCATCAGGGAAATGCAAATCAAAACCTTAATGAGATATCACCTCATATCCATTAAAATGGCTATCAGCAAAAAGATGACAAATAATAAATGTTGGCAAGGATGTGGAGAAAAGGGAAAGCTCATACATTGTTGCTGGGAATATAAATTGATGCAGCCTCTGTGGAAAACAGTATGGAGGTTTCTCGAAAAACTAAAAATAGACTACCATATGGCCCAGCAATTCTACTCCTCAGTATGTATCCAAAAAATCTAAAACACTAATTCAAAAAGATACATGCACCTCAATGTTCATAGAAGCATTACTTACAATAGCTAAGATCTGGAAGCAACGTTAAGTGTCAATCGACAAATTAATGGATAAAGAAGATATGATATATATATATACACACACACACACACACACACACACACACACAATGGAATACTACTCTGCCATAAAAATAATGAAATTTTGCCATTTACAGCAACATGGACTTGGAGGCCATTATGCTAATGAAATAAGTCAGACAGAGAAAGACAAATACAGCATGATATCACTTATATGTGAAACCTAAAATATACAACAAATTAGTGAATATAACAAAATAAAAGCAGACTCAGATATACAGAGAACAAACTAGTGGTTACCAGTGAGGAAGGGGGAGGGGCAATTTAGGTGTGGGGGAATGGGAGGCACAAACTATTGGGGATAAGATAGGCTCAAGGATGTATTGTATAACATGGAGAATATAGTCAATATTTTCTAATAACTGTAAATGGAAAGATACCTTTAAAAATTGCATACATTTTTTAAAAAAGACATACATGAAAAAATAAAAGAGGGAAAATTAAATATAGTAATTATGTATCTAAAATAACAAAACATGCAAGTAGTATAATACTTGGAAATGAAATGTTAAAATTTTATTATTTGGAGACATTATAATGCTTTAAATAGAAAACTCAAGAGAATCAATGGACCAAATAGTAGATCAATAAGAGAGTTCAGCAATTTTGACTGATAAAAGATTCATAGCAAAAAGACGAGTGTTTATATCAAAAATAACAACCTGGGAAATGTAAAAAAAATACCCAGAATATTTGCCACAGTGACAACTTTAAAATGCATATAAATACCAAAATTGGATCTTTAAACAGAAGTTTTTTAAAAAATCTCCATTATTGTGTATAAGAATATTTTATTACAAGAGAGACCTACATTGTTATAGGATGATTAAATATTGTAAATATGTCAGTTTCCTAAACCAATAAATAAAGGTAATTTATTCAATTCCAGATTTTTAGATAAGCCAGACAAGTTTATTCTAAAATTCATATCAAGTAATAAAGGGTAATAAAAAGCTAATACTAATATTGAAAAATAATAACAAATGACAAAAGACTCAGCTTGTCATATATGGAGACATATTAACAGTCATTTTGTATGGTTCAGTATCAGTTAAATAAGTATATATATAGTTCAAAGTTATAAATACATATATGCTTAGGAGCTTCATATGTAATCAATATGGCATTACAAAATCATAAGTGTTCAGGGAATTTTAAATTAAAGTAGCATCAAGGCAATGCTGTACAACAATTAGATTAGCAAAAAGTAGAATGTGGTATAAGATTAAGAATTGGAGATGGAGTATAGTAACTACTTCAGAAATGTAAGCAGTTGATACAATTTAGAAGAGTATTGCAACCCCATTTAGTAAAATTACGAATCTGAATACACTATATACCAGCAATTCTATTTTCAGTTTTCAGAAACTGGCTTAAATTTTTAAGATGACTCATTGTGACATTGTGAGGACAAAAAGTTGGACATAACATAGTTTTTCATCAATAAGTGATAGGCACACTGCATAACTGTGTATGATGGGTATAATGCAGCAGATAGAAGGACTGAGTTAGAGCAACAGAGAGTACCATTCACAGATATCAACAATAAAACTTTGAAAGTGCAGTTTATAACACAATATAATTTATGCAAATTAAAAAACACATATACAGCAAAACAAACTAGTTTTTAAGAATATACCATGAGACATCTATGCACACTTTAATTGATACATACATGTAAATCTTGATCTCTGATGGATGTATTAATATAGATATGTGTATATGTATACATATACTTGATAATATATATAGGTATATAAGCTTGATTAGAGTACAATTATGCATTTACTTTCTGTAAAGTGAAAATATAATTGATTAGTCTCTGACAGTGATATATATCAATCCAAATTATGGTTGAACAAACACTTCTCCAAGTTAAGCATCCCCTCTGCCTTTCAAATTTAGTAACTAATTCAGTATTTATTCATAAACTCTCATATGTGAAAAATGTTTTCACACATGAATATGCTTTCTACTTGAGTCAAACAAACTGAAATATTTATTAAAATTATTCCAGGCCCCAGTCTCAGACATAGTGAATCACAATATCTAAATTGGGACCCAGGAACCTATCTACTTTAAAAGCATCCCAGGTGACTGGTAAGCTGCCAAGTTTGGACAACAGGTGTTTACAAGTGTTTCTATTAAAAGTTCCAAACTGGGGCTTCCCTGGTGACGCAGTGGTTGAGAGCCCGCCTGCCGATGCAGAGGACTCGGGTTCGTGCCCTGGTCTGGGAAGATCCCACATGCCGCGGAGCGGCTGGGCCCGTGAGCCATGGCCGCTGAGCCTGCGCATCCGGAGCCTGTGCTCCGCAATGGGAGAGGCCACAAAAAAAAGTTCCAAACTGTGACAAAAACGATAGAAATAATATTTCCATTATGAAAAAATTGTGTCATTTGTTTTCATTATAACTGTTAATTTGTATTGAAATTAAGTATATCTTGAATAAAAATATTAGAAAAGTTAGTAATATTTGAACATGTATTTAATGTCACTCATATCTAGTATATCTATTACATTTTAATTTGAATTATATAGTTTTTTTATTATCTAAGAATAAAACATTTTTCTTTGTGGAGGGTTATGTTTAAGGGAAAGACACATTGGCAGTTTTATTAAGCAAAGTTGAAATAGCCTCAGGGAAAAAAAGATTTCTCCTGAAGTTAGGCACTTTAGCTTTTTGTGTCAAATTTTCAAGAATGAATAATTGCCAATTATTTTTCTTCTAGTCTTCAACCAGCTTCATGTTTAAAACACACACACAGCACACATACACATTTTCTGTTTCAGAGGAGAGGAAAGTTCAAGGTCAAATGGTAATTTTGCCTCTAAACAATGTACACATGTGTTTTTAAACCTGATCTAATATGGGTTGTTAATAGGAAAAAAATGTTTGCCATAGATGAAAAACTTATATAACAAAAAGAATAAATTATTAGTCAAAATTTGAGAGTTGGCTTGAATAAGTATACATTGTTAAAGATATGTCATTTTGCAATAATTTTGACTTTTTAATAATAGAAAAGTTTAATGAAAGGCATACAAGTGTATTAAAAATACAAAGAGAAACTAGCAAAAGAAGACTGTATATGATTTATGGGTATTTTATAAGTAAAATACGAAAAAATCTAATAAACACAGAAATTCATATTTTGCTCAAAGAATTCAGGGAATTAAGTAAACATCTTAATGTTACTACCCTAGTAAATGAATATATGATCTTGGGTAGGCCCTTAAAAAGTTTCACTGGGAAAAAAGTAGAGAAAGTATAAGTTATTTTGATCATTCATTCCTTCTACTGATATATGCTGAGTATATATTAGCTTCCATGACTGTATGAGATCAGCAACCACAAAGAGGAAGAGATAGAAATCCTGCCAACAAGGGCCTCACAGACAAATGGGGAAGAGTTACTGATAAGGAAGTCATACATAATAATGATTGTATTAATTAATACTTGTAATAAAAGGAATAATTACACGTTGTGCAAAGAGTGATTACAGAGGCATAAACATGGGCACATATCAAATGGCACTTGACTCTGGGTTGTAGATGACATTAGGGAAGGATTTCTAGACAAGGTAATATTTGATTCATGCTATTGAAACTAAATAGAGTTTTGTAACAAGACCAAAGAACAAAACATATTTAAGATTAAAAAGAACATATATAAACAAAAGTAAGTGAGAAATGTCATGGGAAATTTGAGGAACTACATGAAGTCCATTACAGATACAAGCAAAGTACTTATGTCCATGAAGGATGTCTTATTTTCTACCTGCAGCACTTAGTAGTGTTGCCAAAATATGCCCTTGGTAATGGGAAAATAAGTTAAAGCATACCCAGGAAGACTACAGTGTGCAGATGTATTGAAAAAGTAGAGACTATGAGGAAGTAAAGGCTCAAATTCTGCTCTGCTATAGATTAATCCCACAAAGTAATGGAAAATCAGTAAGCACGCACCCTCAAAGAAAAGAAAGAAAATAAATAAGCCCCATCTATTGATAGCATGAGAAGCAAACACAGACAGAGCTTCATCTTACCCTGAATAAAAACAGGTTCCTAAACCATGGTCTCATTTCCCTTGAGCCCTACATGGGCAGTCCTCTTCGTGTTTTCTTTGTCCACGAAGAAAGTCGTTTGTGTTTATGTGTATTTTTAACATTAACTCCTGTTTTTGAGGTAACCTCAATAAATCTGTTTCTTACTGCCATGAAACGTAAATAAGATAAGAGGTATGGTTCAGAGGATGAGTGAAAGTTTTCAAACCAGACAAACATGAAATTGTATGTCAACTCTTACAAATATTGATTTTTGGCTTTGGCCATGTAATCTTTCAGAGCCTAGTTTTATACTTTGCAAAATGGGGAGAGGGACTTCCCTGGTGGGGCAATGGTTAAAAATCTGCCTGCCTATGCAGGGGACACAGATTCGATTCCTGGTCTAGGAAGATCCCACATGCCACAGAGCAGCTAATCCTGTATGCCCCAACTACTGAGCCTGTGTGTGTTCTAGAGCCTGTGAGCCACAAATACTGAGCCCGTGTGCCACAACTACTGAAGTCTGTGTGCCTTACAGTCAGTGCTTCACAACAAGAGAGACCACCGCAATGAGGAGCCCGTGCACTGCAACGAAGAGTAACCCCCGCTCGCCACAACTAGAGAAAGCCTGCGTGCAACAACAAACAAGGGGATAATAATATGCATTTTCATAAATTTCTTATCATCAGTGATTTTATTAGTCTTGATAGGAAGCATGCAATAAGCTAGTAATAAATGTTATTCAGTATTGTTCAATTAACAGTAATTATTATTGAAGCAATAAATGAGCTGGGATAGAGAAGATATCTATATTCAAGCCCCAGAGAAAAATCACTAATCTTATCTTTTTTATTCAATGTATTTGTCAATGTCTTAGTAGAGATTTAGATGGCATGCTTATCAAATTTGCCAATCACATAAAGCTAGTCACACCAGTTAATACTGAAGAATAATTAAGTTTTCAGAAAGATATTGAAGCAGCCTAACAATGAAAAATTAAAGTCACGTGTTTGGAATTATTTTCTTAAAGTAAAGGAAAGTTTTCAGTACTGACAAAAATTTTAAAACTCTTTAAACAAGTTATTTGCTAGAAAATGATCTTACGAAAATAACATAGGCTTGCAAGAATATATGTACATAGATGCTTACTACAGTGCTATTTAAAACCATGAAAAACTAGAGAAAAGCTAAAAGTCCATTAACTAGGAAAGTCTTAAATTCATTATGATACACCTATATTATGTAGTGGTAGACAGCTGTTAAAAGGATGAGGGTGGCCTTTCTGTAGAAAGGAAGTATTGTGCAATATTGAAGAACAAAGTTCTCTGGAGCTAGATTACCTGGGATAGAATCTCAGCTAGTGATCATGTGCTAGTTACTTAATCTCTCTGTACTTCCGTTTTCTCATCTGTAAAATGGGAATAACAGACCTACCTCATAAGGTTGTTGTGATACTTATATCAGTGAATATATATAAAACTTTTAGCATAGCACCTGTAATATAGTAAATGATATATGCCCATTCTCATTTATTAATAGTGTTAGTATGGAAAATGTTCACAATATACAAAGTTAAAAAAAATGCTGAAAGCTATCTATAAGTCGACTTCCTTTGTGTTTAAAATAAAAATTAAGTAATTTCACTTATATGTAGAAATAAGTAAAAATATAGAATTAGATAAGACTGGAAATGGAGAGTTAAATGTAAATAAAATATAGATACAGATATGAAATTACAATTAGAGGGAGAGAGAGAGAAAGAGGAAGAGACAGAGGAGGAGGAGCAGGAGGAGAAGGGTGAGAAGTGGGTGGGAGATAGGAAGAGTAGAAGAAAGAAGAGAGCAAGAGAGATTAATGACCAGAAGTCATTACAATGTCCATAACAGGAATTTTTAAAAAACTCTTTCTGCATATTAGAGTCCTCTGGAATTCTTTCAAACTAGAGTAAAAATATGTGTAATGTAAGGATGACTTTATATTTTTTGGATAAAAGTTAAAGGTGAAAACATTTGGTGACACTTAAGCAAACAGGAAAGTACAAGGAAACAAGAAGCATTACATGAGTGTTATAGTTTTCATAGGGAAACCAATACATACAAGCAGAATTATCTTATATTTTTTACAAAAAAGTATCTTTAAAACATTTTTCTGTTGAGAATGCAGGGTAGCTGGGAACATGCAATTACATTACTCGTAAATATGAGTTCTTTATGTTAAAGAAATATTTATGAAAAATCTAGTTTTATTTTTCCCTTTTTATTTACTTCTTATTGCACATATTCTAAAATTAAAATAAGCTTGGCAAAACATATAAATTTTCACAAAGAACCTTTAATGTTTCTTAATTCACTTCATAATGAAGTGAAACATGGTTAATGTGTTCTGGTTCTTTCTACTAATATGTTCGTTTGTGTAGGTGATCCTCAGACTTAATATGAAAGGTGACTATGTCAAAATACTGAAGAAAAACAGTTAAATGATCATTACAGGTCACTTAGAGTATAATTAGCATTAATGCCACTCACAGATTAGAGACCTCTGGCAGTTACCTATATCTGATCAAAATCTATTTTGTCACTTTGACATTGGAGAAATTAAAAAATCTGCTGAAAATTTAGCCACAGAGAAGAAACCCATTTTTACTTGGTCAATACATATCACTGGATTCAGTGGGGTTTGAGAAATGACAGTGACACCCACCATAATCAGCTATTTGTGTACTCAGCCAGATGTCCCATGTGCAAACTGATGGCATGCATTTCAGCTTTTCAGTTAGGAGAACTATTTATTCTGCTGTGTAAATCAGACAAGTCAAATATGGTATGGCACAAGAGCAAATTGTAGTTCATAGTTTATCTTCATAGGAATTATTGAAAGGGAAAAGTCATTTTCTTTTTGGTAAAAAGTAAATTTGATTGTACTGTAACTGGAAAGTAATAGTATGCATGAAATGATTATGCTCCAATACAAATTAAGCAACAGGGGGCCAATGAAAGGCTGTGTATGCTATAGAGGAGGTTAAACACTAAACTCACAGATGAAAACATTAAATTTGTAAGCATATGTAAAAATAGTCATTATTACTACTTGTAACTGTATCATCTTCTAGGTAGAATATACTGAATTAATAAAACTGTAAATTCCAACTTGGTTTTCCATAACAATATAAGAAATTAACAGCATAATCTGGTAAAATATTACAAATTTAAGAATCTAAAGATGTTCTATGAAAAATAGCACATTCTATTTTAAAAGCACTAATTATAGGTTGCCGGTTAAGTCATTTAATATTCTGAGATTTCAAGGGTCTTTAACTGAATAGTGTGAAATACTGCCCATGCTCACAGTTGAAGTGTACTAGTACATACAAAAGTGTACCAGAATAGAGAAATAACTGTATATTGTATTTTCACTCCTTTTCAGACTATCAATGGGTAATATTTTTCATTTAACTTCCCAGTCTTTGCTATGGATATTTCCCCATAAAAAGTCATCTTTGGAATTTCTAATAAATGTGTGTAATAAAATGAAATCCTGCCTATTCTTCAATATAAATACTTCCACTATATCTCTGCAGGTAAGGTAAATCTTCCTCCTAATTTTATTTTTTTCTTGCAATGTAGGTAAAATGTCTGATACTTTATAAGGAATAGTTACTCTCATAAAGCTAAAAATTCAATAACAGAACCCAGGACATTTTCTCATACAATTTTCTGAATAGAAGACAGAATTTAAATTATAAAATCCTCATTACTAGAATTTCAGAGGGGGCAAATTCTTATTTGATTTTTGGACCTGGAAACTTAGATAATTTATTTATGCTTGTATATTTCATTTCATTTATAAGTTTCACACAGTTCATTGTAGTTTCAGATAGAGCATAGGAAAATGCAACTTTTCAGAATGCTACAATGAAATAAACTCAAACTCATCCAGAGCTCTCAATTTATTTATTTTATTTTTTCATTTAAAAATTAGCTTACTTATTATTATTATTTTTTTTTATTTTAGCAAACAGAAGTCCTTAGTACAAGCCAAAGTGTAGGTTTGCATCTGGGCAAATAAAACCCAGTCATGACTCTGTCTTACAGCAATTTGTAGTCTGGATCCACTGTCCTCCATCATAGGAAATGAACATTCAACCTACATATCCTCATTTATTCACACAACCATTCTTCATTTTTATATTTGGAAAATAAAAAATAATGATCCTTATTAACTAATGTGCTGCACTCTATGTATCAGGTTCTGTGCTAAGGATTTCACAAATAAATTATTTTAATATTGCAACTCTATTGTCCTAACTATATATATAAAAAAGAACCTCAGAATATTTTAAATCATTTACCCAGGAATACATAGTTAATGGATACAAGGAGAAGTTGTACATATTTTACTTAAGAAATTCTATAGACTGAAGAGTACAGTAGAATTTTCCAAGTCTAGTCATAAGAAACCTAGACCCTGGTTCCTAGAAATATTCTATGGGGGGGGGGGAAATGTGTTAATCCCCAAATAATTTCTGGAAATACACATAATTCCCTCTTCATACACAATTTATTTTAGTATTCATAAAGCTGTGGGAATATTGCACTAAAAAAGACTGCTTGAATTCTTTTCAAATCCACTCTAAAACCCATTTTTTTATGTCAAATACACATTAATATTCCCTGACACTTGTAATACACAGAAAACATTTAGATAAGCATTAATCTACAGGAATAGTTAAGATTGTGAACTCTCATTATGAAAAATGAGAACAGAACAAAGAAAACCAGCTATATTCACTACATAAGTCTAAAAATAAGAAACCTATAAATTCATTGGACAATGAATATTTTCCTGAGCCTTCTAGTTTAAAATGTCTTGATAAAATTTTGTGAGAGTTAAAAACAAGCAAACCAACAAACCAACAAACAAAACTTTATCACTATTTGCTGTGGTCTATTTAACTGTGGTCGGTTATATAACCTTACACCCTCTTTCGATATCAAGGACGTTGTCTTGTAGTGGTCAGCTTTTAATTACTAGAGTTAATAAAGGAAAGTGTGCAGTTGGTCAATTAGCAATCTATCATAACTACCAAAAAAAATTTAAGTAACTCGTACCTCAAATAGAGATCAAAAGATCTGTCATATTTGTATAAAGGAAACTGAGCCTTTTTGTGTTACTTTAATTTCATTATCATACCCAGGATTATTGATCTGATGGTGCTCAGAAACTTCTATATGTCTATCTGTTACTTTAACATTTTATCAGGTAGTAAGTAAGGATCAAACACCGGATGACACTGAAGAGTCTTGTGAAATAATGACAAAGAAAATGAACTCATTATCCCCATTTCAAAAGGTAAGATTTAATCATTTATCAGGTCTAAAATGATAGTGCCCACTAAAAAAAAAAAAAAAAAAAATCTTTCCTAACTAACTCACTGTCTTTAGGCTCAATCACTCCACAAGTTTAGTAGGATTAGTATCATTCTTTATTCCTTCAAGAGCAAGTTAACCAAGTTTATTTCTCATTACTCTTTTCTGAAGAGACCTAATAGCAGGACATTTCTTTCTAAATTTTTGTAGATTGTTGTGTTTCTATTTCTCCATCACACTCTCTCTTTCTCATAGGCTAAAATGTATGGTTTTCCAATTTCTTGCTCTTGTGCAATCATTTGCCTCTAGTCTACACTAAAATGAAATGGAAGCAAGGCTTGAAAAATTATTCTTCATTGTCTCAAACATCCTTGCTTTAAAATTTAAGAGAGGAGTGGGCATGGAAACTGTGCAGCAAGGGCAAAGGTTGATTCATAGGGCTCCTCCGTGCCTTGAGCACTCCTGGCCCTGCAATGACCATGCCCTGCCTGATTTCAGATACCCAGACTCCACATTTACTTTCACCTACATTGGCTGACCCAAAAGATGGACATGTCTAAAATATCTTGAGGAGGACCTTCAAGACATCAGAGGAGTAAGACGTGGACATCAACTTCCTCCCCACAAAAACATCAAAACTACGTCTACATGTAGAACAACTCCTACAGAACTCCCACTGAATGCTGGCAGAAGACCTCAGACTTCCCAAAAGCCGTATGGCTGAAAGGGTCTTGGTTCTACAGCTGGTGTCAGGCCTGAGTCTCTGAGGTGGGAGAGCTGAGTTCAGGACATTGGACCACCAGAGAGCTCCTGGCCCCACATAATATCAATCAGGAAGAGCTCCCCCAGAGATCTCCATCTCAAGGCTAATACCCAGCTCCACTCATTGACCAGCAAGCTCCAGTGCTGTACACCCATGCCAGATAACTAACAAGACAGGAACATAACACCACCCATTAACAGAGAGGCTGGTAAAATCATACTAAGTTCACAGGCATCCCAAAACACACAACCAGAAGTGGCCATGCCCATGAGAAAGACAAGATCCAGCCTCATCTACCAGAACACAGGCACCAGTCCTCTCCACCAGGAAGCCTACACAACCCACTGAACCAACCTTAACAACTGGGGGCAGACAATAAAAACAATGAGAACTACGAACCTGTAGTCTGCAAAAAAGAGACCCCACACAGTAAGTTAAGCAAAATGAGAAGAAACAGAAATATGCAGCAGATGAAGGAGCAAAGTAAAAACCCAACAAACCAAACAAATTAAGAGGAAATAGGTAGTCTACCTAAAAAAGAATTCAGAGTAATGATAGTAAACATGATATGAAATCTTGGAAATAGAATGGAGAAAATATAAGAAATGATTAACAAGGATCTAGAACAGCTAAAGAGCAAACAAACAATAATGAACAACACAATAAATGAAATTAAAAATTCTCTAGAAGGAATCAAAAGCAGAATAACTGAGGCAAAAGAATGGATAAGTGACATGGAAGATAAAATAGTGGAAATAACTACCACAGAGCAGAATAAAGAAAAAAGAATGAAAAGAGTTGAGGACAGTCTCAGAGACCAACAGGCTGTGGGAAAACATTAAACACACCAACATTTGAATTATAGTGGACTCAGAAGAAGAAGAGAAAAAGAAAGGGACTGAGAAAATATTTGAAGAGATTATAGTTGAAAACTTCTCTAACATGGGAAAGAAAATAGTTAATCAAGTCCAGAAAGTGCAGAGAGTCCCATACAGGATAAATCCAAGGAGAAACATGCCAAGACACATATTAATCAAACAATCAAAAATTAAATAAAGAAAAAAATGTTAAAAACAGCAAGTGAGAGGGTAGACAGCAGAAACAAGAAGAACTACAATCCTGCAGCCTGTGGAACAAAAACCACATTCACAGAAAGATAGAAAAGATGAAAACACAGAGGGCTATGCACCAGATGAAAGAACAAGATAAAACCCCAGAAAAACAACTAAATTAAGTGTATATAGGCAACTTTCCAGAAAAAAAATTCAGAATAATGATAGTGAAGATGATCCAGGACCTCGGAAAAAAATGGAGTCAAAGATAGAGAAGAGGCAAGAAATGTTTAACAAACAACTAAAAGAATTAAAGAACAAACAAACAGAGATGAACAATACAATAACTGAAATGAAAACTACACTAGTAGGAATCAATAACAGAATAAATGATGCTGAAGAACGGATAAGTGACCTGGAAGACAGAATAGGGGAATTCACAACTGCTGAACAGAATAAAGAAAAAAGAATGAAAAGAAATGAAGAGAGCCTAAGAGACCTCTGGGAAAACATTAAACACAACAACATTTGCATTATAGGGGTCCCAAAAGGAGAAGAGAGAGAGGAAGGACCAGAGAAAATATTTGAAGAGATTATAGTTGAAAACTTCCCTAACATGGGAAAGGAAATAGCCACCCAAGTCCAGGGAGCTCAGAGAGTCCCATACAGGATAAACCCAAGGAGAAATATGCCAAGACACATAATAATCAAACTGGCAAAAATTAAAGACAAAGAAAAATTATTGAAAAGAGCAAGGAAAAAATGACAAATATCATACAAGGGAACTCCCATAAGGTTAACAGCTGATTTATCAGCAGAAACTCTACAAGCCAGAAGTGAGTGACATGATATACTTAAAGTGATGAAAGGGAAGAACCTACAACCAAGATTACTCTACCCAACAAGGATCTCATTCAGATCCAATGGAGAAATCAAAAGCTTTACAGCCAAGCAGAAGTTAAGAGAATTCAGCACCACAAAACCAGCTCTACAACAAGTACTAAAGGAACTTCTCTAAGTAGAAAACACAAGAGAAGAAAAGAACCTACAAAAACAAACCCAAAACCATTAAGAAAATGGTCATAGGAACATATAGATAATTATCTTAAACATGATTGGATTAAATGCTCCAACCAAAAGACACAGGTTTGCAGAATGGATACAAAAACAAGAACCATATATATGCTGTCTACAAGAAATCCACTTCAGACCTAGGAACACATACAGGCTGAAAGTGAGGGAATGGAAAAAGATATTCCATGCAAATGGAAATCAAAAGAAAGCTTGAGTAGCAATACTCATATCAGATAAATAGACTTTAAAATAAAGAATGTTACAAGAGACAAGGAAGGACACTACATACTGATCAAGGGATCAATCCAAGAAGAAGATATAACAGTTATAAATATATATGCACCCAAAATAGGAGCACCTCAATATATAAGGCAACTGCTAACATCTGTAATAGAGGAAATCGACAGTTACACAATAATAGTGGGGAACATTAACACCCCACTTTCACCAATGGACATATCCTTCAAAATGAAGATAAATAAGGAAACAGAAGCTTTAAATAACACAATAGAACAGATAGATTTAATTGGTATTTATAGGACATTCCATCCAAAAGCAGCAGATTACACTTTCTTCTCAAGTGTGCATGGAACATTCTCCAGGATAGATCACATCTTGGGTAACAAATCAAGCCTCAGTAAATTTAAGAAAATTGAAAGCATAAAAAGCCTCTTTTCTAACCACAATGCTATGAGATTAGAAATGAACTACAGGGGAAAAAACCATAAAAAACACAAACACATGGAGCCTAAAAAATATGTTACCCAATCACAAAGAGATCACTGAAGAAATCAAAGAGAAAATTTAAAAAAATACCTAGAGACAAATGACAATGAAATTATGATGATCCAAAACCTATGTGATGCAGCAGAAGAAATTCTAAGAGGGAAGTTTATAGCTATACTAGCCTACCTCAAGAAACAAGAAAAATCTCAAGTAAACAATCTAATCTTACACCAAAAGGAACTAGAGAAATAAGAACAAACAAAATCCAAAGTTAGCAGAAGGAAAGAAATCATAAAGATCAGAGCAGAAATAAATGAAATAGAAACAAAGAAAACAATAGCAAAGATCAATAAAAATAAAAACTTGTTCCTTGAGAAGATAAACAAAATTGATAAACCATTAATCAGACTCATCAAGAAAAAGAAAGAGAGGACTCAAATCAATAAAATTAAAAATGTAAAAGGAGAATTTACAACAGAAACCACAGAAATACAAAGCACCCTAACAGACTACTACAAGCAACTCTGGGCCAATAAAATGGACAACCTGAAAGAAATGGACAAATTCTTACAAGGGTATAAACTTCTAAGAGTAAACCAGTCAGAAATAGAAAATATGAACAAACCAATCACAAGTAATGAAATTGAAATTGTGATTAAAAATCATCTAACAAAAAAATGTCCAGGACCAGATGGCTTCACAGGTGAATTCTATCAAACATTTAGAGAAAAACTAACACCCATCCTACTCAAACTCTTCCAAAAAATTGTGGAGGAAGGAACACTCCCAAACTCATTCTAGGAGACCACAATCACCCTGATACCAAAACTAGACAAAGATAGAACAAAAAAAGAAAATTACAGGCCAATAACACTGATTAATATAGATGCAATAATCCTCAACCAAATACTACCAAATAGAATCCAACAACACATTAAAAGGATGATACACCATGATCAAGTGGGATTTATCCCAGAGAAGCAAGGATTCTTCGATATATGCAAATCAATCAACGTGATACACCATATTAACAAATTGAAGAAGAAAAACCATACGATCATCTCGATAGATGCAGAAAAAGTTTTGACAAAATTCAACACCCATTTGTGATCAAAACTCTCCAGAAAGTGGACATAGAGGGAAGCTACCTCAATGTAATAAAGGCCACATACAACAAACCCACAGCAAACATCATTCTCAATGGTGAAAAACTGAAAGCATTTCCTCTAAGATAAGGAAAAATACAAGGATGTCCCTTCTCACCATTATTATTCAACATAGCTCTGGAAGTCCTAGCAATGTCAATCAGAGAAGAAAAAGAAATAAAAGGAATACAAATTGGAAAAGAAGAAGTAAAACTGTCACTGTTTGCAGATGACATGATACTATACATGTAGAATGCTAAAGAGGCCACCAGAAAACTACTAGAGCTAATCAATGAATATGGTAAAGTTGCAGCATACAAAATTAATGCACAGAAATCTCTTTCATTCCTATATAGCAATGATGAATTATCTGCAAGAGAAATTAAGGAAACACTCTAATTTACCAATGCAACAAAAGAATAAAATACCTAGGAATAAACCTACCTAGGGAGAGCAAAGAACTGTGTGTAGAAAATTATAAGACACTGAAGAAAGAAATTAAAGATAATACCATCAGAAAGAGAGATACACCATATTCTTGGATTGGAAGAATCAACATTGTGAAAATGACTATATTACCCAAAGCAATCTCCAGATTCACTGCAATCCCCATAAAATTACCAATGGCATTTTATACAGAACTAGAACAAAAACTCTTAAAATTTGCATGGAGACACAAAAGGCCCTGAATAGGCAAAGCAGTCTTAAGGGAAAAAGTGGGGCTGGAGGAATCAGACTCCATGACTTCAGTCTGTACTACAAAGCTACAGCAATCAAGACAATATGGTACTGGCACAAAAATAGAAATATAAATCAGTGGAACAAGATAGAAAGCCCAGAGATAAACGCACACGTGTATGGTCAGCTAATCTATGACAAAGGAGGCAAGGATGTACAATGGAGAAAAGACCATCTCTTCAATAAGTGGTGCTGAGAAAACTGGACAGCTACATGTAAAAGAATGAAATTAGAACACTCTCTAACACCATACACAAAAACATATTCAAAATGGATTAGAGACCTAAATGTAAGACTGGACACTATAAAACTCTTAGAGGAAAACATAGGAAGAACACTCTTTGACATAAATCACAGCAAGATCTTTTTTGATCCACCTCCTAGAGTAATGGAAATAAAAACAAGAATAAACAAATGAGACCTAATGAACTTCAAAGCTTTGCACAGCAAAGGGCCATAAACAAGATGGAAAGACAACTCTCAGAATGGGAGAAAATATTTGCAAATGAATCAATGGACAAAGGATTAATCTCCAAAATATATAAATAGCTCATGAAGCTCAATATGCAAAAAGCAAACAACCCAATCCAAAAACGGGCAGAAGACCTAAATAGACATTTTTCTAAAGAAGACATACAGATGGCCAAGAAGCACATGAAAAGCTGCTCAACATCATTAATTATTAGAGAAATTCAAATTAAAACTACAATGAGGTACCACCTCACATCAGTTAGAATAGGCATTGCCAGACAATCTACAAACAACAAATACTGAAGGCACTGTGGAGAGAAAGGAACCCTCTTGCACTGTTGGTGGGAATGTAAATTGACACGGCCACTATGGAGAACAGTATGGAGGTTCGTTAAAAATCTAAAAATGGAATTACCATATGATACAGCAATCCCACTACTAGGTATATGCCCGGAGAAAACCATAATTCAAAAAGATACATGGAACCCAATGTTCATTGCAGCCCTGTTTACAATAGCCAAGTCAGGGAAGCAGCCTAAATGTCCATCAACAGATGAATGGATAAAGAAGATGTGGTACATATACACAATGGACTATTACTTGGCCTCGCAGGGCAATAACGCCTATTAAAGGAAAGTCTCTGGGGATGAAGACGCTGTCTCACTATCCATCTATGGTTGCTGAGGTTGCCTTCTTGGGTATTAAACAATGTGTTTCCGCCTTTGCAATGTTGCCGGAAAAACTTGTAGTTCCCTATACTAAAGAGCAAATAGAAATCTTAACTGCTACCACCTCTGAGTGGTCTATACTTATTTATACCTTTTCTGGAATTATTGATAACCATTTGCCCAAGAGTGAAATTTTGAAATTCATTATCCAGCAACCTGTCATTTTTCCAAGGGTCACTGTAGAGCGACCACTAAATGATGCCCTGACCATTTATACGGACGGATCGGGGTCCGGAGGGGGGGCTTATATGGTTCAGGGTCAGCATCCTGTCGTTATAGGCTATCGACCTGATGCTCCTCAAGTGGTGGAATGTCATGTGGTTTTGGAAGTTTTTCAACGATTTCAAGAACCTTTTGGTTTGATCTCTGATTCATTGTGCGTGGTTGATGCGGTGGAGCATCTCGGGGTGACCCCCCATGTTCGATCGTCCAGCACAGTGGCATCCTTGTTGGCCGGGGTGGGGTTTCGGATGTTGCGCCGCCAACACCCCTTTTGTGTTGCCCATGTACGGGCTCATTCCCTGTTGCCTGGTCCAATGGCGGGGGCCGGTGAGCGGGTTGGTGTGGCAACGCGTGTTTTCTTATCCTTGGATCAACAGCAGCAGGCGCGAGCGTTTCATGAGCTGTATCATGTATCCTCTGCTGTGTTGAGGGGGAAGTTCTTCATTACTGGAGCCGAGGCCAGACATGTGATCTAGAGACTGTCATATATAGTGAAGTAAGTCAGAAAAAGGAAAGCAAATATTGTATATTAATGCATATATATGTAATCTTGAAAAGTAGTACAGATGAAGCGGTTTCCAGGGCAGAAATTGAGACAGAGATATAGAGAACAAACATATGGACATCAAGGGGGGAAGCGGCAGGGGATGGGGGTGGTGGTGTGATAAATTGGGCGATTGGGATTGACATGTATACACTGAGCATATAAAATTGATGACTAATAAGAACCTGCTGTATAAAAAATAAATAAAATAAAATTCAAAAATAATTTCCTCTTTATCATGTATGCCAATGGTAATTAATCAAATATAACAAATATAACATATATTTATTATATAAAATTTAAAAAAGCAGCAAGGGAAAAGCAACAAATAACATACAAGTGAATCCCCATAAGGTTAACAGCTGATCTTTCAGGAGAAACTCTGCAAGTCAGAAGCGAGTGGCAGTACAAATTAACAGTGATGAAAGGGAAAAACCTCCAACCAAGATGACTCTACCCAGGAAGAATCTCATTCAGAATTGATGGAGAAATTAAAACATTTACAGGCAAACCAAAGCTAAGAGAATTCAGCACCACCAAACCAGCTTTACAATAAATCCTAAAGGAACGTCTCTAGGCAGGAAACACAAGAGAAGGAAAAGACCTACAATTACAAACCCAAAACATTTAAGAAAATGGTAATAGGAACTTACATATTGATAATTACCTTAAATATAAATGTATTAAATGCTCCACCCAAAAGACATAGACTCGCTGAGTGGATAAAAACACAAGACATGGATATATGCTGCCTATGAGAGACCCACTTCAGACCAAGGGACACATACAGACTGAAAGTGAAGGGATGGAAAAAGATATTCCATGCAAATGGAAATCAAAAGAAAGCTGGAACAGTAATTCTCATATCACACAAAACAAACTTTAAAATAAAGACTATTACAAGAGACAAAGAAGGACACTGTATAATGATCAAGGGAACAATCCAAGAAGAAGATATAACAAGTGTAAATATTTATGCACCCAACACAGGAGCACTTCAATACATAAGGCAAAGGCTAATAACCATAAAAGGGGAAATCAACAGTAACACAATCATAGTAGGGGACTTTAACACCCCACTTTCCCCAATGGACAGATCATACAAAATGAAAATAAATAAGGAAACACAAGCTTTAAATGACACATTAAACAAGATGGACTTGATATCTATAAGACATTCCATCCAAAAACAACATAATATACTTTTTTCTCAAGTGCTCATAGAACATCCTTCAGGATAGATCATATCTTGTGTCAAACATCAAGCCTCAGTAATTTAAGAAAATTGAAATCATATCAAGTATCTTTTCCAGCAATAATTCTATGAGACTAGATATCAATTAGAGGAAAAAAACTGTAAAAAAGATACAAACACAGGGAAGCTAAACAATACACTACTAAATAATCAAGAGATCACTGAATAAATCAAAAAGGAAATCAAAAAAATACCTAGAAACAAATTATAATGAAAACATGATGAATGAATACCTATAGGATGCAGCAAAAGCAGTTCTAAGACAGAAGTTTATAGCAAAACAATCCCACCTTAGGAAACAAGAAAAACCTCAAAAAAACAACCTAATCTTACACCTAAAGCCATTAGAGAGAAAAGAACAAAAAAACCCTTAAAATTAGCAGAAGGAAGGAAACCATAAAAAACAGGTCAGAAATAAATGAAAAAGAAATGAAGGAAATGATAGCAAAGGTGAATAAACTAAAAGCTGGTTCTTTGAGAAGTTAAACAAAATTGATAAACCATTAGCCAGAGTCATCAAGAAAAAAAGGGAAATGACTCAAATCAACAGAATTAGAAATGAAAAAGGAGAAGTAACCACTGACACTGCAGAAATACAAGGCTCATGAGAGATTACTACAAGCAACTCTATGCCAATAAAATGGACAACCTTGAAGAAATGGACAAATTCTTAGAAAAGCACAACCTTCTGAGACTGAACCAGGAAGAAATAGAAAATATCAACTGACCAATCCCAAGCACAGAAATTGAAAATGTGATTAAAAATCTTCCAACAAACAAAAGCCCAGGACCAGATGGTTTCACAGGCAAATCCTTTCAAACATTTAGAGAAAAGCTAACACCTATCCTTCTCAATCTCTTCCAAAATATAGCAGAGGGAGGAACACACAAATTCATTCTACGAGGCCACCATCACGTTGATACCAAAACCAGACAAAGATGTCAAAAAAAAAATAGAAAAGAAAACTCCAGGTCAATATCACTGATGAACATAGATGCAAAAATCCTCAACAAAATACTAGGAAACAGAATACAGCAGCACATTAAAAGGATTATACAACATGTTCAAGTGGGATTTATCCCAGGAATGCAAAGACTCTTCAATATACACAAATCAATCAATGTGATACACCATATTAACCAATTAAATGATAAAAACCATATGATCATTTCCAAAGATGCAGAGAAAGCTTTTGACAAAATTTAACACCCATTTATGTTGAAAACCCTCTAGAAAGTAGGCATAGAGGGAACTTACCTCAACCTAATAAAGGCCATATATGACAAACCCACAGCCCACATTATTCTCAATGGAGAAAAACTGAAAGCATTTCCACTAAGATCACAAACAAGACAAGGTTTCCCACTCTCAGCACTGTTATTCAACATAATTGTGGAAGTTTTAGCCACAGAAATGAGAGAAGAAGAAGAAATCACATGAATCTAAATGGAAAAGAAGAAGTAAAAGTGTATGCAGATGACATGAAACTATACACAGAAAATACTAAAGACACTACCAGAAAGCTACTAAAGCCTACCAATGAATTTGGTAAAGTAGCAGGATACAAAATTAATGCACAGAAATCTCTTGCATCCCTATACACTAATGATGAAAAATCTGAGAGAGGAATTAAGGAAACACTCTCATGTACCACTGGAACAAAATAAATATAATACCTAATAATAAACCTACCTAAGGAGACAAAAAACCTGTATACAGAAAACTAAAAGACACTGATGAAAGAAGTTAAAGATGATATGAACAGATGGAGAAATATGCCATGTTCTTGGATTGGAAGAATCAACATTGTGAAAATGACTATACAACACAAAGCAATCTCCAGATTCAAGGTAATCCCTATCAAACTACCAATGGTAGTTTTTCACAGAGCTACAACAAAAATTTTCACAATTTGTATGAAAACACAAAAGACCCTGAATAGCCAAGGCAATCTTGAGAGACAAAAATGGAGCTGGAGGATTCAGGCTCCTGGACTTCAGATTATACTATAAAGGTAGAGTAATCAAGACAGTATGGTATGGGCAAAAAAACAGAAATATACATCAATGGAACATTATAGAAAACCCAGAGAAAAAAACATGCACAGTGGTCACCTTGTCTTTGAAAAAGGAGGCAAGGATATACAATGGAGAAAAGACAGCCTCTTCAATAAGTGGTGCTGGGAAAACTGGACAGCTACATGTAAAAGAATGAAATTAGAACACTCAGTAATACCATATGCAAAAACAAACTCAAAATGGATCAAAGACCTGAATGTAAGACCAGATACTATAAATCTCTTAGAGGCAAACATAGGCAGAACAATCTATGACATAAATCACAGCAACAAACTTTTTGACCTACCTCCTAGAGGAATGGAAATAAAACCAAAAATAAACAAATGAGACCTAATGAAAATTAAAAGCTTTTGCACAGCAAAGGAAATCATAAAGATGAAAGATAACACTCAGAACGGGAGAAAATATTTGCAAATGAAGCAAATGACAAAGGATTAATCTCCAAAATATACAAGAAACTCATGCAGCTTGATATCAAAACAAAAGAAAAAAAAAAAACAATCCAAAAATGGGCAGAAGACCTAAATAGACATTTCTCCAAAGAAGATATACAGATTGGCAACAAACCCATGAAAGGATGCTCAACTTCACTAATCATTAGACAAATCCAAATCAAAACTACAATGAGGTATCACCTCACCCCAGTCAGAATGGCCATCAAAAAATCTACAAAGAATAAAAGCTGTAGAGTGTGTGGGAAAAAGGGAGCCCTTTGCACTGTTGGTGGGAATGTAAATTGATACAGCCACTATGGAGAATATTATGGAGTTTACATTAAAAAAACTAAAAAGAGAACTACCATATGACCCAGCAACACCTCTACTGGACATATACCCTGAGAAAACCATAATTCAGAAAGAGTCTTGTACCAAAATGTTCATTGCAGCACTATTTACAATAGTCATGACATGGAAGTAACCTAAGTGTCCATCAAAAGATGAATGGATAAAGAAGATGTGGTGGAGGACCTTGAAGATGGCGGACGTGTAAGACGCGGAGATCACCTTCTTCCCCACAGATACACCAGAAATACATCTACACGTGGAACAACTCCTACAGAACACCTACTGAACGCTGGCAGAAGACCTCAGGCCTCCCAAAAGGCAAGAAACTCCCCACGTACCTGTGTAGGGCAAAGGAAAAAAAGAAAAAACAGAGACAAAAGAATGGGGATGGGACCTGCACCAGTGGGAGGGAGCTGTGAAGGAGGAAAGGTTTTCACACACTAGGAAGCCCCTTAGCGGGAGGAGACTGCGGGAGGCGGAGGGGGGAGCTTCAGAGCTGTGGAGGAGTGCACAGCAACAGGGGTGCGGAGGGCACAGTGGGGAGATTCCCGCACAGAGGGGCAGGCAGGGCTGCGAGCTGAGGCTCGGGTTTCGGTTTCGGTCAGAGCGCAGGGAGAGGACTGGGGTTGGCGACTTGAACATAGCCTGAAGGGGTTAGTGTACCACGGCTAGCCAGGAGGGAGTACGGGAAGAAGTCCGTTGCTGCGGAAGAGGCAAGAGACTTTTTCTTCCCTCTTTGTTTCCTGGAGCGCAAGGAGAGGGGTTTAAGAGCCCTGCTTAAAGGAACTCCAGAGACGGGCACGAGCCGCGGCTAAAAGCGTTAACCTTTACAGACAAGCAAAAGCTGAGAGAGTTCAGCACCACCAAACCAGCTTTACAACAAATGCTAAAGGAACTTCTCTAGACAAGAAACACAAGAAAAGGAAAAGAACTATTATAACGAACCCAAAACAATTTAGAAAATGGGAAAATGAACATACACATTGATAATTACCTTAAATGTAAATGGAATAAATGCTCCCACCAAAAGACACAGATTGGCTGAATGTAAGAAGATATGGCACATATATGCAATGGAATATTACTCAGCCATAAAAAGAAATGAAATTGAGCTATTTGTAATGAGGTGGATAGACCTAGAGTCTGTCATACAGAGTGAAGTAAGTCAGAAAGAAAAAGACAAATACCATATGCTAACACATATATATGGAATTTAAGAAGAGAAAAAAATATCATGAAGAACCTAGGGGTAAGACAGGAATAAAGACACAGACCTACTGGAGAACGGGCTTGAGGATATGGGGAGGGGGAAGGATAAGCTGTGACAGGGCGAGAGAGAGTCATGGACATAAACACACTAACAAACGTAAGGTAGATAGCTAGTGGGAAGGAGTTACATGGCACAGGGACATCGGCCCAGTGCTTTGTGACCACCTAGAGGGGTGGGATAGGGAGGTTTGGAGGTAGACACAAGAGGGAGGGGACATGGTGATATCTGTATACGTAAAGCTGATTCACTTTGTTATACAGCAGAAACTAACACAACATTGTGAAGCAATTATACTCCAATAAAGATGTTAAAAAAATAAAATATAAAAAGAAAATTTAAGAGAGGGCTATAATGAGTTTCCCATTGTCCTGAAAGATAGGTGAATCTGTAATTTCATGACACATTAAAGAATTATTTTCCCTTTTGGTGGACTAAAAGAAGTGTTTCTTATTTTTGGAAACCACGGGACTATTTGCTGACATCTATCAAAATGTGTTATGAGTAAATTTAGCTCAATGAGCTAAAGCAAAAAGGTGTAAGTAAGTCATGCTGATAGATGAAATGGAATAGAGTCCTTTGTATTACATTAGGAAGCACTCTTCTTTTTACTCATTACTTGCAATGTTGGAGGCTTTCAGTAAAGAACTGATTTTTGAAAGATGAAAGGAATTCAGAAGGAAAAGTGGTGGAGTTTTGTATTAGCTTGAGGAGTGGGGGAAATTGTATTAACTGGAAAATTAACCAGATTGATTAATCCTCCCACATTATTGAGAACTTTGCAGAATATTTTATGAAAATTCTATTACATGTCTGTTTTAGTCTGTTCAGGCTGCTATAACAAATACCATAGCCTGAGGGTCTTATAAATAGCAGAAATTTATTTCTCATACTTATGGATGCTGGAAGTTCAAGATCAGGGTGCCAGTGTGGTGAGATTCTGTTGGGAACCGTTTTCTGGACTGCAGACTGACAACTTCTCACCCTGTCCTCACATGGCAGGAGGGGCAAGAAAGCCTTCTGAGGTCTCTTTTATAACGGCACAGGTTCCATTCATTAGGGCTCCACCCTCGTGACCTAATAACCCTCAAAGGCCCTACCTCCAAATACCATCACATTGGGGCTTATATTTCAACATACGAATTTTGGAGAGAGACAAGTATTCAGTCTCTACCAATGTCTTTCCAGCGATAAGCTCCTCATGTAAATAATATAAATGTATCAAAATATTGCTTTCTCACATTGCTAATTAGCATTGGTCTTTATTTACATCATAGAAAATGGTTTAACATTTGATATCCTTCATTATATCAACAACATATTATCAAATTTTCCTGTATTAAGTAACTAAAAACTTCTAACTAGTGTTTCTTCAAGCCATTAACATGCAATATTTTCAATTACAAATACATGAAGCTGAGAGTTGGGAGAAAGATAAAACATAGCCACTAAAGAGAAGTATTTTTATGTATTGGCAATTTGTAAGATGAAAACGTTCTTAGTATTTTAGATTTTACTTTATTAATCTCTATAATAAGTCTGAAACAACAGCAAAGAATTTCAATGAAACATACATAAAAGTATAAAAATATATCTTATTTGTTTTACAATAGTTTTTTACTTCCAGATGTGATATTTAATACTTGTGGAAAGCACCAAAAAAAGTTCATTTTTTTTTCTAAAATTAACAACCTACAATGCTCCTTTTGCCAAACTGATCATAGCTAAAATTTCCTCTATACACTAAGTGAGAATTTGAATAAAAGATCCTTTGTGTATCATAAAACAACCATATTTGGTTTCTTAAAACATTAAATGACGTTTATTCTATTCTTTTATTTTTGTATTCTACAACTGTCTTTTCAGTTCCCTTTTCTCTTCTAATTCCTAAAATGTCAAACAAGATTCTATGTATCTACAAAATATCTCTGGACCTGAGGATGATGTCTTAAATTTCTAACATTTGAAGGAATTAAAATCAGGTAAAATTCCCAAGGACTTGAAGCCAACACATATTTTGATCTAAGACTTTTTTTTTTTGGTTTCATAGGAAGAAGTGCCTGATAGATTAATGTTTTACTGGCTTAAAAAGGCACTTTTCTCCTTTTCAATTGCCAACAAACACTGAATAGCAAAAGAATTGTTTGTATTATCTTTAAGATTGGAAGCTCCTATGGGAAAGTAGTTCCTTCACAAATTATTTTGGGAGTTAAAAAAATATTGGCACCAATGTTTTAGAAGGGCCTCTGGACTAACCTCTTGATTATAGAGGGGAAATGACATTGAGGTTGAAGGCAGTTTAACTTCTTTTTCTACAAAGTACTCAATGATGCCTCAACCCTGTACTTTATTTCATCAATTAGTATTCTAATTTTATAAACCAGAATAGTGCACCATATACTAACTCTACTCACATTCCCTCTGTGATTTTTGTCTTTGAGTTTCTTATTTGTAAAATGGGTATTTTATCTTAATTTTTATTAATTTCCTCCATTTCTTATACATGATGTTTCTATGGGGTTAAATGAATATGAGTTTAAATAAATATCAGGATGGCTGGTGAATTGAAGAAAATAAATGTTGAGATAGAAAGGAACTTTTGGATATTTGTATTTACCCCCAGAATCTGAATTAAGTTAACACTTATTACATTTTCTTTTTCTGCCAGCTAGCATTACTCTAATTAGGGAAAACTATCCGGAGTTAGAAACCTACAATTCAGGTATTCATTTATGACCACTTTTAGGACCTGCTCATGGATATTTTTGAGGATTTTAATTGAAGATATTATAAATGGGCAACACCCTAAAACCTCAAAGGAGGGTATGAGTCTAATCAAATAAATCCAGCAAGTACTCAAATTTAGGCTTTTGCACTTTTAAATCAAATTCAGAAAATGCATTCTCTTCTCATCTTTAAGGTCATTGGAATAGGGCTACTTTTTTTCTCACTTTCTTTTCCTAATCCATCTTCCTAGACTCCCTTCTCAGACTTACCCATGAACAAATATATGGACTTAAAAAACAAAGTTATTTAGCAAAGAACTGTGGAAAAAAATATTTATGTATTCATATTATGTTAAAGAGTCCAAGCAAGATAATTACTTATGAGTTACTAAAGATATTACTAGGTACATACTATGTTCCAAAAGGTGTCTCTGTAATCTTAATATGATAAAAGAAAAACATTAGGGATATCCTTGGACATGAATAAAAATAATTCTGTTTCTGTACAGATGAGCCTGAGATAGCCATTCAATGATTTTAAAATATAAACTGAACACAAAAATCAGGACTGCATATGTAGTAACACTATAAGCTGTAATCTATATGTAAAACAGTGACATAAAAATTGTGAGAAAGTTTAAGATTTTTTAATTGACAAAGACAGAAATACAGACAAACATTCGAAGGAGAAAGTTACATTAATAGCTCTTATTTAATAGTTATCTTTTTCATGAAGTACTACTCTTTTGTCTAATATTTTGGTTTTCTGTATTATGAGAAAACAGAGCCAATTTTTGAGGTTGTTTACATTTTCAATTTCAGGTAAAAACAAGAAGAAATGAAGGACAAAGGAATGAAGCAGAAAAAAAATCCCTTCAGGCAAATCTTGAACTCACTTTGTTATGTTATTAATGCGGTAACCTCAAAGGAATCAATAGTCCTTTGAGGTTAACACATTAGGAAATCTAATCTCCTTTTTTATTTGAAGCTGTTTTAGAAATACTATTATGTGAACTATGGTTTTGGAATTTTAATTCTCTTGTATTTATTTGCATAGCAATTTATAGTTTATAAAATATCTTAATATGCATCATTTAATTTTTATTTGTATCTATACAAGCACTGTGAGAGGAAGGCAAGACAGGCATTAATATCAGATTTATAGAACAGAAGGGTGAAACTGATAGATTGGGAATTTCCTGCTCAAGTTTATGAAGCAAGGAAGTGAACCCAGTTTCCATGAATTTAAGCCCACCATATCGCATGACTTCCTCTAACAGTTCATTGATTATAGACACTTTGTAAACATATTCTGGCCCCAAAGTCCATTTCCCACGTATTCATTCAGTTTTTTCCATGGAAACCTGTTGTAAAAGAAAAGTGAAAGTTTCCATAGTTTAGAAAGACAAGAACAGAAGATATTGGCTGCCTTGCAAAAAAAAATTTTTTTCCAATATTTGATAATACAACTTAAAATTTTTCCATAGGTGTTTACAATAGGTTAAGCCTGAAATAATTAAAACTCAGAACAGTGATGTGCATATTTTTAATATTAAATAAAATTAAATATTAATCCACAATAATGCTGCCTTTCTTTAAAGAAATCTTAGAAGTAGAAAAAATGAGAAGGGCTATGTCTTATTCAGTCTCATACCCAGTGTAAGAAGCTTCATGAATATTCGTAAACTGACCTTGTGTAATTGTTTTTCAAGAGGCTAATAAACCTAACTCCCATCTTCCAAATTGAAATACATTGAAAAATTCCCCATATTTGATATCATTTATTGATATGTTTGAAAATGATTTATATTGAACATTTATATTACAGATTGAATAAAATTATAAAATATATAAATTTAATATAGTATATTAAATAGTAAATTTAATATAGTATATTTCAGTATCTTCAATTTTACTTAAATTTATTATTTTATGATTATACATTGATTATAGTATTTTTCAGTTATAACATAGATATAATAAAAATTTCTGGAAGCTATCAAAACTTGGGGCAGAGAATGAGTTTTCCAAAAGTATTGAAATGATGCATGCTGAAGAATTATGTGACAAAGAATTCAGAACCCACATATCCATAATTTACATGGAAAATTCTACACAGAAAATCTCCAGCTCTAGAAGATGTGAAGCGCTAAGCTGAGTTATGGCTAATTAGTCATCCAAGTTCCATCATGCAGCCAGGCAGCTGGGGTCTCTGTAGTGGTTCTCTATAGTATTTTTGAGACCCTATATATAATTTTTAAACCTTTCAGTGTGCAAAGTAGGGAATATAACTTTGCACAAAACACACATTAAAGTTTAGTAAGACTAAGAGTCTCAAATGGATATAAGATAATTTCTCTCTCTGTTTATACACATAATTTCTCTCTTTGTTTATGTGTATGAGAGTTTATGTATAAATTTCTTAAAATAAAGATGGGCAAATGTCAGTAAATTAATCCACATTTAACACTCAGTGGAAAAATATTCCCCTTGACCTGGATTAAATAGAATCTCATAGTTTATTGTACCATAGTTTGTTAAAATTAGATATTTAATGAAAAATATCCACATTAATATGTATATAAATATGTATTTTCATTTAAGATATATACTCATATACACGTTTCCAAAAGAAATACACTTATAATATTTAATTAAATTCTATGGTAAAAATAAATAATTGGATAAATTTATTAAAAGTAAAAGTTTGGCAGATCATCTAGAAATTTGAGCATTTAATGTCACTAGACTTTATGTTATTAAATTGTTAGAATTAATAGCTATAATTTTAATAATGTGGCATCTCATTATTTTTTAATTCTTATGATTTTTTGTTCAAATTAATTTTTAAATAGTATACTTCTACCATCATTGAACTTATTAGTCTCTTAAGGCTAACTGTACACTGTATAAGTGTAGTTTTGTAAGTTCATAAAATATTGTGAGAAAACTACTTATAAAGCCAAGATACAAATGTTACTTTTTATTGTTTTCTTAGCAATGAAAACTTACTCAAAGCAAACAAGCTAGAACATAGAGCAACTGGGTAAATAGATAATGCTTGGAAAATTAATACAAAAAACCTTATTTATTGTTTGACTTCAAATTCACATTTTGTTTAGTTGACCAGTGGACTACATTGCCATTAGCATAACCAATCAACCAAGAAATAATTGTTAAACACCTACTATGTGTCAGATAATATTTTAAAAGTTTGGTTCTAGAAATGAAAAAATGTTGAAAATCTTTGCTATTTTAGAGTTTGTATCTAGTAGGAGAAGGCAGACAATAAGCAAAACATATACTTTCAAATGATGGTGAGTGCTTTAGAGAAAATTAAGTGAAGGGCCTAGGATATCCCAGCTGTTTGTGTGTTTGTGGATGGAGCATGGTTTGGACTTTTATGTAGAATGACCACAAAAGCCAAAGAGAAAATGTCATCTGAGCAGAGACCTGAAGAAACTGATGGAACAAGCCAAATAAAAGAACGTTCTACACAATGGAAACAGGAAGCGCTAAACTGTAAGACTGGGGTTTGTCTGCTATACTCAAAAAGGAGTAAAGAGGTGAGTAGTAGAAATCAGATCACATGGAGACCCCTAGGACATTGTAAGTCCTTGTCATTTACTCTGAGTGACACTGAAGAGGTTGAGCGGAGGGGTGCTTTGATCTAACTTAATTTTGTAAAAGACCAGAGTAGAGCTGTTGAAACAAGAGAGAATTCTGAACACATTTTGATTTTGAACTCATTTGATTAGGCATAAGGCAAACAATGAATTTTTAACCCATATAACTGCTAAATCTATCTGTGTGGTGTGAAAACATGCAGTAGAAATGTTTTCAGTTTGTTTCATTGCTACGTATGCAGGAGACCATTAAATCTGTAAGTTGTGAATTGATTTGTATAGTATTATATCACAAAAATATTTATGCACAGCTAAATTGTTGAGGAGTTAAAATTATTTTAATTAAAGATTTCTTACATTTAAACTTTGTTATTTTCATTTTTTTTTTTTGTACCAATCATTGATAAAAGTTAACAGGACTAGAGAAAATAGTCACTAGTCCTATTCAACATAAATACACAATATTTACTAATAAGTTTGTACCTATCAAAAAGGAAAATGTCCAATGAGTTATTTACATGATATGTGAATACCGTGTATATTCCTAAAGATGTTAAAAATATCATATAATAAAAAGATGGGAAAAAGTTGATTCAGAGTGCCCTTTCATGTTGCCAGAGTTCTATACTGAACTGTCCTTAGGTATTCTAAAATCTGTACATTGTACCAAACAGCAGGCCTCATGAGAATGTTTGTGAGCTTTAATTAGGAGCCAGTATATGGCCGCTTTCATCTAATGCATCCCTATAGCAGAAAACCTAAAATGAATGCACACTGTTATCTGCTCTGAAAACAACATACCATAATAATCAGAGGTCATCTTCCAGACAAGTCTATCAGCAGGATCGTTGGGGTCCAATGAAAATCCGACAGAGAAGCAGTCAATGCATGCAAGCTGCAAGCTGTGACCTTCTTCACTTAAATGTACTATAGTAGATTTGACCTTGCCTCTAGGTTGTCAAAAATTCATACTTTACATGAACTATTTTATGTTAACCAGAGACTCAGTGATTCTCACTGTTTGGTTTTTGGGTCTTAATCCTTGTCTGCAGCATATTTCCTTTAAAAGACATGATTATACAGCAGTACAAATCATTTAGAATATACACAAAAATGGGTACCTGGGATGCATTATTCTTTTCACAGTGATAGTTTCCCTTAACTTTCAAATTTCATGTGAATTTAAACTCCCTCTTGCTCTACTGCTGTGTGATTTTAGACAAATGAATTTTATCATAGCATAAGTAATGGGTCACTGTGTAGAAATCAAAGTAAATAACTACTTATTTTGGTTTTGTTAAATATTACCCACATGACCTTGGAAAATCTCTTTGACCTACAATTTCTTAGTTTATAAAAAGAGGACAATAATATCTGTCATGTTTATCTCACAGAGATATAGTGAAATGTTTTTAATTGTCAAATGCTAACATGTGTAAGATGTTTTAAGTACAGGTTTTTTTGTCTGTTTTTCAGTATGCATGTCATTGGTATTGGTAAAGATAGTCCTTGATTGAGTAATAAAGTGTGACATTTTTGGAACACAAAGTGTTTCAGATATTATCCAATGTAACCTAGATGAATATTTTCTACAAACATTGGGTTTGGATTCCTATCTTGACTGCAACATTAAATACTAATATTATTACTAGTTACCCTATTACTAAGTATTTTAAAAATTAGTTTCTTGAATAAATGTAAATGAATTAAGAAATTAGTGATTTATTTCTTTAGTACTTATGTATTTACCTATCTCTACACAAAATTGTGGATAGACACTTGAATTCAAATATCAGTAAAGCAATTTATAAATATCTATTTTACATGAAAGTTTGAGGTCTACCTATTGTTTATTTTTTTCAGAAATAAGGGTCTCAATTTTGATTCTAAATATTTTCTGTAAACCCTTGGGCAGGTTTTCATCTTATTGATCACATTATATGACTGTCTGATTTCCTGTCCCAAAAGAGTTTAGAATGTTGTATGTGCTTCCTCAAGTTTTCATGTAGCTATATCAGTCCAAATAACTTATAGTCACTAAAAAAATACTAAAATCATCTTTTAAAAAGGGAGAATCATTGGTAAAATTTTGAGATAATTAGGAAATATAGAATGAGGATAGTGCTTTATACAGAAAGTTTAGTGATTCCTTAAAATGATAAATTATTTTATTTTCTGTCTTTCTGGTTAGCTTATGTAATAGTATATATCCATGAAACTGTCTGTTAATTGATGACTAATTAAAATTAGTTTGATCAAAACATGCCGTTGGGAATAAATAAATCTCAACAAGAAGTATGGGGAAAGAGTACAATTATCCTATGTTGCAGGATTTATGTGAATGTGGTTAAAATAGGACGTAAACAATATTTGTCAGAGATGACATTTCTGTTTGACACAGAACAAAAGAACCCACCAATCACCAAAAGAGGTCAGTTTTAGCCTAGGAGCACCAGTCCTGATTGAGTGTGTAATTCCATTTTAAATATACATAAAATGTAATGTTTAAGTGTAACAGTAAAATCATCTCATGTTTTGCAATGCTTTACAGTATTTCCAAATTTTCCTAGTTAGATGAGTAAATTTGTCTCTAGTTTTCATTAATTAAAGCAGTAACCACTAACCAAATCCTGTGGAAATATGATTTGATACATGATTGAGACCAACCAATACCTGGCAAAATATGTGTCATTTCCATATTTATATAGGTCTTAACTTTATTATCCAGAAACTTTCACATAGAAAATTTTGTGTGTATGTATAAGTATATTTATTCACACACTTGCACATACATGTACATGTTTTTTCTAGAAACATCTGTTTGCTCCCATGAGTGTAATTATGAAACATGCCACATGTCACCCTCAGAGATTGAGTCCCAACAGTATTGAAAATTAAGAGAACTGGAAGATATCCATATGTTTGCTGAAAGAGAGGAAGAGAGATTTGAGCAGTAATAAATAAGTTGTCTAATCCTATGCAGTTATGAGGATAGCTGGTTCAGACGCTAAGCTAATCTCTGAATTCGTTTTGGTGTGCTTAGATAAATTAGCTTGAAAACAGCGGAAATAGCTGCCAAACTGACATTACTTAAGTCCCTTTATAGCATATTTGGTTCTCTACTACTTACTCCTCTCCACAGGTATTGACACCAATGCCTGAAAAAAATCTTCCTAATTTCCTGTTTTTTACCATTGGCCTGACACCATATATGTACATTTCTTCAGGTTTCAACTACTTATTTTGTTTGTGCTTTGAATTTCTATTTTACTTTCCAGTTCTAAAAAGCATAAGGAATTCAGTTTTTCTTATTCATTACCTATTATGTTATTTTATATCGTAAGCTCTCAATAAACAATCATTACTCTGGGTAGAAAAGTTAGATAATTTCTAAAACTATTAAAAAGTATTATTCTTAATAAAAATATTCTCACTGTTGTGGCCTCTTCCATTGCGGAGCACAGGCTCTGGACGCGTAGGCTCAGTGGGCATGACTCACGGGCCCAGCCGCTCCGCTGCATGTGGGATCTTCCCGGACCGGGGCACAAACCCGCGTCCCCTGCATCGGCAGGTGGACTCTCAACCACTGCGCCACCAGGGAAGCCCAACAAAAATATTTTTAAGTGAAATTCAAGTTTGTGTGATGAAAATGAAGTGAAAAGCAGACGAAATAAAAATACATATGAATATATGATATGTAAAAATTTTATGATATTCAGCAATACAATAGCAATTTACTTTATACATCTGTTTATGTGAGTGCTGAAAAAAACAGAATCTAATTAAAAATTTTTTTTCTTTACTTTATTGAAATATAGTTGATTTACAGTACTGGGATTAACATAAACACATTACTATATATAAAATAGACAACCAACAAAGACTTTCTGTATAGTATAGGGAACTATACTCAATATTTTGTAATAATCTATACGGGAAAATAATCTGAAAAAGAATATATA
>NW_020174043.1:189429-208412 GCF_003031525.2 Neophocaena asiaeorientalis asiaeorientalis | reverse complement strand
TATATATAAATAACTGAATCACTTTGCTGTACACCTGAAACTAACACAACATTGTGAATCAACTATACTTTATTAGAACCTAATATTTTTTGAATGAACAACCCAGTATGTTAAACACACATAGATATGCATATTATTGTGAAATATTTTTTATGAAAATATGAACACTTCAGTTATGTGTGTGTTTCTACCCTTCAGGGCCTGAATAGAGAAAAAGGTAGAGAAATGTTGATTTCACTCTCTGCCTGACTGTGTGAGCTGGGACTTCAATCTTTTCCTGACCTAGGCACTCCTGGTTCTCAGGCTTTTAGACATGGACTAGAATCTACACCAACAGCTCTCTGGCTTTCAGGCCTTCCAACTACAACACAAGCTTTCCTGGATCTCCAATTCACAGATTGCAGATTGTGGGACTTCTCAACCTTCATAATCACATGAGCCAATTCCTTATAAGAAATCTCATAAAAGAGGGAGAGAGAGAAATGAGAGAGAGAGGGAGTAGGAGGGTCCTTTTGGTTCCATTTCTCTGGAGAACCCTGATACAGTCTAAAAATTATCAAAGCATAGATATTGCTATAATAGGAATTTCTGCTTACCTTTAAATTATACTGAATGTTTCTATTTTTCATATTATCATATTCACCACATAAATATAAATAACACTTCTGCTGAAACAAAAAAATGAATGCACATATATAATACAGTTGTTTGTGTGGGAATGTAGAAGCAAAACATTTAAGATATTATAATGATTAACACGATTATTAAAGTTAAAATATTTAGTTCCTTATCTATAAGAAAATCTATATTATACAGTAATAGGGATGAGCAACCTTCATGGAAAATTCATTATCCCCAGGATACTCTCAATATCTCTGCAAACATGTTCATGCTTATGATTACTCTTATGTATATGATCCTTGTTTTATATTTAAGAATACTTAGGCTTATAGTTCACAGTAACTTTCCCCAAGTTAGTAGCTAGTAGATGAAATCTAAGCAGTCTTGTTCTAAAGTCTGAATTTTATACTACCATGAAGCTTCAATATATAACCATTAAATCCTTTGAAATATAATAAACAGTCTAAAATGTGAAAATTTCTAAATATTTTTGGAAATCTATACAATATAAAAGTCATAAAAATAATGAGTGGCAAGTTATTTATTAAATAACACTATTTTTTTAAACTTAAAAAATTCTCTGTCCAGACTTCTAAAGAATTTGATTCTGGATATAATTGTTGTTCTCTGTTACAAAAATATGTAAGTTTCAACAGCCTTTTCCTAGCTATGTTGACAAAAATGTTTGGTGGCAGAAGGCACTTGCTTTTCACATGATTTAGCTCCAAAAACTTCTAATATGTTATGAAGCATAACAGCTTCCTCTTTATAAACTAACTGAGGTTGTTGATCTTTAACATAATGTTTAATTTAGCTATTACATTTATCATTTAAATTAATTTTTAATTGCTTTTGAAGAGAAACTTTAAAAATATTACCAATGAAAACAATCTCAAGGTGTTGTCTTTATCTATACTATCCTCAAAATAAAATACATTGCTAACATTCATGGTAAAATGTAATTTTTGTACGTAGAAAAAAAGTTTTGCTTACCTTGATAAGATGATTAAAATGACTTGATAATTATTGGGGGCTACTATGTTAAAAGTGAATGGAAGTTATTATGTAGAATTTTTTTTGTTTGTTTTTTGATGAGCAAAATAATACCTCAGTAACAGCATATAAATAATTTTAATTAAATTTAATTAAATATAACCTTCAACTAACTTGTTTCCTTAACACACACACATTAGCTTAAAATTAAAATTATTTTGGATGGTACAAAAATATTTAAAATTTGTCCATAAATCTCAATAAAAATATCAAATTTACAAAACAATTTGTATAAAGGAAATATGCCTTGTAGCAAATATGTAACTCCATCCAATTTGGAAATTTTTTTCTGTATATTTTTTCTTAAAACACCTTGTGGCAATAGCTGTCATTTTGCATTTTGGCTTTGTAGCGTGAAACACTCAAAAATTGTTTTCTTCATAGATCCTCTCTAGAAATGAGGATAGTTGTTAGTAATTTGAGCAGATTATTCAAGTCATAGGGCCCTATTTTTTCAAAAGATTTTGTCAAGAATGAATACTTTTAAACAAAGATAAAAACTTGTTTAAAATAACTCAGTGTTATAATAAAACAAATCTTTACACATTTTAGATAATTTTTTTGTCACTAACTTTTTTTTTTTTTTTTTTTTGCGGTACGTGGGCCTCTCACTGCTGTGCCCTCTCCCGTTGTGGAACACAGGCTCCGGACACGCAGGCTCAGAGGCCATGGTTCATGGGCCCAGCCGCTATGTGGCATGTGGAATCCTCCCAGACCGGGGCATGAACCCGTGTCCCCTGCCTCAGCAGGTGGACTCTCAATCACTGTGCCAGCAGGGAAGTCCCTGTCACTAACTTTTTTATTGTAGTTTGATTTAACCTCTTCCTTAATCCTTAGTGGTATATTTATTGCAGTATTACAGTATAACCTCTCTTAATGTCAAAAATTTATGAGGATTGGTACAAGTCTCTGGAATTTCAGCTTATTTTCACTAATATATGTGGGCATTCTATCTTAGGAGACATTCCTAGGGGTGTCATTATTCATGGTATGTTACAGAGATTTTGCTTCAAAACATGGACCCTACAGAAAATGGTTTCCAATACTAGCTCTGACTCTAATTACACATGACTTATTTTTTTCTGAGTTTCATGAATCTTAAATGTAAAATGAAAATGATAATTCTTACCTCACATCAAGATAATGTTTCTCCAGCACCTGACATAAAATTGCATTTAGTTTACCTTCACTTTCCTCCTCAAATCTTGTTCTAATTAATTTTTTTAATACATAATAGCTTTTTTCCTTAATATATAAATGAAATTTTTAAAATTATACAATAGGATAAGCATCATATTGGCCCTTAGAGAGGCAAGGAGCCTGTGTTTCTGGTTCATAAAATTCAAGGGACATAGCCTGATACTATCAGAGAAAAGATTAAAAAAAAGAATACCTTCAGATTAAATACCTGCATTTACTAAGGTGGTATATACCCCAAAACTTTGGGTTAAGAAAGTGAAGACAACAAACAAAATATAGGTAGAAAACAACTGATGTTATAATAATTGTGGTAGTAGAAAAATATGGCTAAGTCATTAAAAGTCTAGAAATAAATGAGTCAAATAGATTGAGTACTTTCACTAGGTAGACATTTCATATTGTTTAGTACTTGTCTCTGTGTAGTATATCTTGGTGATTTAGTAATATTGCCTGGATTCTTATATAGTTAGCTCTCAATTGCTTATTGGTGGAGGTAAGGGGGTATTAGCATGAGAGCATAGTCACCAGTCATAAATCTTGGAGAAAATAAAAGGAAGGGAGCACTAGTATAATAAGATAATAAGGAGAACAAGTTCAGAATGATGATATGAGGAACTTGGCACATCTTTTCCTGACAAAGCAAGTTTAACTGATGAAAATTATTAAAAACAAACAAACCCACAACCATTTAAAGTTTTTAGGAATTGTTCTAAAGGCAGAGAGTAAATTAAGAAGTATTTATCCAAGAAAATGTAAATCTCACTAAGAATAGCAAAAGTCTGTGATGTTTGAGCTATAGCCCACTCACTTCCCCCATCAGTTCATTGTAATGGAATCTGTAATCCTGGTAAGAACATTCAAGAGCTTGGTGCTCCCTCTTCTCCTACATACCAGACAAGAGATAATTTATCTCCACAGAAGGGGGAAGCTATCAAGTTTTCCCAATCCCACAGCTCTATTTTATGGAAATTCTATTCCAGCAAGATAATCTGAGCCATCCGGGACTCCTTTCTCCACCCAAACCACATTTATAGGGCAGAAACTGAGAATAATGGAGTCCCAATCATCCTTGTGTGCCTTACCCATAGTACATTGGTTCTACATAGGGAGAGTAAATCTGAGAAGACTGGAGGCTAATATTCTGGACCAGCAAAGAAATGGACAAATATCTGCACACCCAGATCCAGAGCAGCAGCAAAGACATTTTGACCAAAGGGAGAGGCAGGTTATAAGAACAGAGAGAGACTTTGGAAGTTCTTCTCAATAAAAATGACTTCATTTGAAAGAGTGAATGGGAATGTCAAAAACAATAGAGATTTTGGTGGTAGATATTTATGAGTAGGCTGGTCACTCTATGAGAGCTAACCATTAGACCATCTAGAAGTTTAACAGAGAGAACTAAAAGGAGGAACCCTCCTGAATTTGGAATGAACCCCAAAGACTGCAGTTTTAAAACTGGTTTAAAATTTCCCTTGTAAAGGACTAAATTGAAAGGGAGCAAAATTTGGAGCAATTTATGCCTTCAGGTAACTGTCAAAACAATAGAGCATGCAGTCTGCATTTAATGAAGACAAACAGCTGGGTGTGATACAAATAGAGACAGACTGCTTAACAGAAATATTTGAGGAGACAACCAAAGATAGCACAGCTACTCTAAGTGTTATCTCAGGGGACAGAGTACAGAACAGGTTTACTGATTAGAAGGAGCAACATAAGAAACTGATCTTGTAAGAAGAAATAAGCTACATTAAATAGTATATCCAAGTAGTAAGTGACTGAGCAAACAAAGAGCAACAACAAGCCATAATGGGGAGTGGGGGGGAGTATTGATTTTGGTACAATATATTATCTAAAATGTCCTGTTTAAAAAACCACTTCTTTGCAAAACCAGGGAAGTGTGATGTATACTCAGAAGAAAAAAAAAAAAAAAAGACAATAGAAATAGCCTTTGAAAGGGACCCAAAATCAGATTTAGTAAGCAAAGATTTCAAAGCAGCTATTGTAAACATTTACAAATATTTTCATTGAAGGAAACAATGCTTAAGAAGTAAAGGAAAATAAGAGAACATGAGTCAAGAGATCGAAATAATAAAAAGAAAAAATCAAATGGAAATTCTGGAATTGAAAATACAATAACTAAAACTTTTTTAAAAAGTCATTAATAGTGCCAAACAGTATGTTTAGATTGGCGGAAGAAAGAACAGCAAAATTGAGAATAGTTTAACAAAGCTTATGCAATCAGAAGACTAGAAAGAAGGAATAAAGAAAAATAAACAGAACCTCAGAATTATGGGATACCATTAAGTGCACTAACATATGTATAAAAGAAGTATGCCAAAAAGAAGTGGGAGGAAAAGAAGCAAAAAAGAATATTTGAGGAGTAAGGCTGAACACTTCGCAAATGTGATGAAATTATTAATCTACATATTTAAATCAAATCTAAGTGGATAAACATGAAAACATTCACCACCAGACATATCATAGAAAGAATGCTGGAAATCAAACACTGAAAAAGTAAGCCTTGAAATGAGCAAGAGAAAAATAACTTGTCACATACAAGGAAACCTCAATAAGATTGACAGCAGACTTATCAAAATCAATTGAGGTCACAAGACAGTAAAATGACATAGTCAAAATGCTGAAAGAAAAATAAAAGTCAAACAAGAATCTTATCAGCAGTTAAATTATCTTTCAATAATTAATGTGAGATAAAGACATTTCCAAACAAAAAAAATGGGGAGAAGTGGTTGCTAGAAGGCTCACTTTACAACAAATACTGAATGAATTTCTTCAGGCTAAGAACAAGTGACACAGAGAGCAATTTGAATCCACATGAAAGAAATAAAGAGCACTGATAAAGGTAATCATGCAATTTTAAGACAGTATAAATATATATTTTTCTTTATTTGCTAAAGTGGCTGTGTAAAACAACATATATATATATATATATATATATATATATTTAGCAATATATATGCATATAATCTATCCTACTGTCTTTTAAATATATCTTTTAATATATATATTTAAAAAATACATATATATATATATATATACTATTGGTCAAAATACATGCAGAAATTTAGTATAGTGTTTGATAATAGCCCAAAAGAAGTGAGTTGTAGAAAACCTGCACCAAATAAGGAAATAAAATCAGATGTTAACTTGAACTCTCAGTAACAAATTAAGAGAACAGGAAAGCGTAAATAAGAATGTTAATATAAACAAATAATATATTGGGTTGGCCAAATAGTTCATTCAGGGTTTTTCTGTAACAGCTTACAGAAAAATCCAAACAAACTTTTTGGCCAACAATAAATATATAAATATAGACTTGTTTATTCTCTTCCTGGATTAAAAAATAATGCAAGATCCAACTTTGTGCTTTCTAGAGGAGACACACTTTAGATTCAAAGACACAAATATAATAAAATTTAAAAGGTTTTTAAAAAATATGTCAAATAAACAGCATCCATAAGTATGGCTGTATTGATCAGGCAGAATAAAAAAAAATCTTTTAAAGCAAAAAGTTCTTACAGCAAAGAGGGACATTTTATGATGATAAAACGTCAGTCAATCATGAAGCTATAAAGATTATATACATATATGCACCTAACAAAAGAGTCACAAAATACATTAAGTAAATTCTAAGAGAAATAAAGGAATATTGATAATACAATAATGGTTATAGTCTTCAGTACCATACTTTCAATAATGGAGAGAAAACTAGGTAGAAGATTAATAAAAATAAAGACACCTCAAACAAAACTATAAGTGAAATAGACTTAACAGACATCTATAGATAATTCTACCCACTCCCCCAAGCAGTGGAGTATATATTCTTCTCAAGTGCACATTGAGCAGAGGACAGTCTCCAGGATAGACCACACACTAGAGCACAAAACATTCCTGAATAAATTTGAAAGAAATAAACTCATACTAAATATGTTATCTGACTACACTGCAATGAGATTAAAAATCAGTATAATAAGATATTTAGAGAATACACAATATGTGAAAGCTAAAGAAAACACACTGCTAATCAGTAAGTTAAGGAACTCACAAGAAAAAATAGAATGTACTTTTAGACGAATGAAAATTAAAACACTATATACCAGAAATTATGTGATGTATATAAAACAGTGATTATAATTAAATTTATGTGTGTTAATGACCTTATTCAAAAACAAAAAATCTGAAATCAATAAGCTAACATTTCACCTAAAGATACTGATAGAAGAGCAAACTAAGTCTAAAGCAAGAAGAATAAATAATACAGCAGAAATTGGTAAAAGAGAGAATAGAAAATTAAATGAAAACAAAAGTTAGTTCTATGAAAAGATCAACAAAAATTGACAAAGTTTTAGCTAAACTAAACAAGACAAAAAGAAAGAGGAGACTCAACTGATTAGATCAGGAATGAAAGAGAAAGCATCGTATTGACTGTATACATATGAAAGACATATTAAGAGAATAACGTGAGAAAATATATGGCAACAAAACAGAATTTGACTGCAGAAACAGACTAAAGAAGATATAGAAAGTATGAATATGTGTAAAACAAGTAAAGAGATTGAATCGGTCATTAAAATTTTCACACAAGGAAAAGACAAGGCTTAGATAGATTCACTTGTGAATTCTAACTCAAATTTAAAGAAGAATTATTATTAATTCTTTAGAAAGTTTTCCAAAAAGTAAAACAGGAGTGAACAAAAATAAATGTCTACACACAAACTTTTACACAAGCCTTCACAGCATCAGTAATCATAAAAGCCAAGAAGTAGAAACAACCGAAGTGTCCATCAGCTGATCAATAGATACAAAAAATGCAGTATATACATGCAATGGAATATATTCAGCAATAAAAGAATGAAGTACTGACACATGATTCAGTATGAATGAAACTTGAAAACACGCTAAGTGACAGAGCCCGCTATAAAAGTTCACATTTTTTTTATTCCATTTATATAAAATGTGCAGAATAGAGAAACCTGCTGAGAGAAAGTAGATTAGTGGCTCTCTGGGGCTCAGGGCTCAAGAGATATTGTGAAATGGGAAGTCACTGCTAATAGTCATGGGTTTCTTTTTGGGTTGATTGATAATGTTCTAAACTTAGATTGTGTTGATGGTTGCCTGACTGAATGTAAAAAAATGAATTGTACATTTTAAGTGAGTGAATTGTACAGCTCCTGAAACATGTCTTAATGAGAGGAGTGTGGGGGCAGGGAGAGAGAGAGAATGAGAAAACAGCAGAGGACATTTAGAAAAAGTAGACCTTATAACAGATCTATCTATTATTGTGTGATGTTTTACTAAACCATTTTATTTCTCTAACGGTTTAAGTTTCCTCAAGCACTCATTAATTGAAAGAAAATTTATAACCTCTTTATAGAGAAGGATAATACGAGAATATCAACAGATGAGGGGTTAACTATAGCAGATGACATTTGACAACCATTCTTTGAATATGAAATTAATTCCATAGCCAAACAAATTAATAAACTGGTGCTTGAATTTATGAATGTATGACCCACATAGTCCTCTCTCCTTTCCTACTCTCATGCTTTAAGGAAAAGATGTTTTTCTTTTCTTTTTTTTTCAGGGGAGGATAGTGTTGAAGCATGTGGTTTACAACTGAGGGCAATTCAAGGTGAGATGCAGGTGAAGGGGACACTAAACAGCTAAATACCTTGAAGAAGCTGATTGCTGATAGATTTTAGAAATGAAATTAACACTAGAGAAAACTGTAGGTATTGACAAATTTCAGTCAGCATGAACTAATCATGCTATTGGGATTTTAGGTGACCATCACTCCTCCAAATCAAAGAAAATTACTTCCTGGTGTTCTAACTACTGATTCCAAGTGCTGGTAATGACAAGGGAAAACTGCTTTATTATCTTTCTCTCCAATCACTCATTAAGACTAAAAGTAAAAATCCATGTATTAATATTCATCCTTCTTACTTTACAAGGACATAAACTTAAGTTTAAGAATGTTCCAAGGTATGGGACTTCCCTGGTGGTCCAGTGGGTAAGACTCTGCGCTCCCAATTCAGGGGGCCTGGGTTCAATCCCTGGTCTGGGAACTAGATCCCTCATGCATGCTGCAACTAAGAAGTCCACATACCACAACTACCACAGTGAAGATCTCACGGGCCACAACTAAGACCTGGGACAGCCAAAATAAACAAATAAATTAAATAAATAAATTATATATATATATTTAAAAAAGAAAAGAATCTCCCAAGATACTATAATTGCTGACTACATTGCTGGCATATGTGTATAGGACACTAAAAAATTCACTCTTTCAGCAATTTTTGGTTATTTCCCTAAAGTGCTTCTTTCTTGTAATATTAAGCTTGTCTACTCAGGAAAAAAATAAAGAAAGAAAGAACAGAATGTATCAGGCATGTAACCCACTGAATGATTAGTAAAAATGGAATCCTAATTACCCTGAAATAATCATTCTAATTTCTTCTTTAAATCTCAACAGATGTTACAACAACATCTTGTCCCCTCCCCAGGAATAAGATTGACATTTTCATCAAACCTCTTCCATTATGTATTTCTTTCAGTAATAGTTCAGCATGAACAACAGCAATAACAACTCTGTCACATTTCTCTCAGCATAGGTAGCCAATTGGTAATTTACCTTCTGGTTACAATTGTAGTATTTAAAAATATTTTGATGTAAAATTCATTATTTTGTATAAAAGTCCTGTTTTTTTCTCCTAGAAAAATATCTCTGAAAATAGTTTTAATCTATTTAACCTTATTCACTAAAGTGTACTCTTTAGAAAATCCCATAGTGTTAGGCTATTATACATACAGGATAAATTAAAAGAAAAAAGTAAAGATTCATCATGACACCTTGTAAGATTAGCCTTCATCTTATGTTAAGAATGAGTAGCCATTAGTGTCTGGCCTTAAATTTAGGTCTTTAATCTAGAGTTTATTTTTGTGTGTGGTGTTAGGGAGTGTTCTAGTTTCATTCTTTTACATGTAGCTGTCATTTACTGAAGAGACTGTCTCTTCTCCATTGTATATTCTTGCCTCCTTTGTCATAGATTAGGTGACTGTAGGTATGTGGGTTTATCTCTGGGCTTTCTATCCTGTTCCTTTGATCTATATTTCTGTTTTTGTGCCACTACCATACTCTCTTGATTACTGTAGCTTTGTAGTATAGTCTGAAGTCAGGGAGCCTTATTCTTCCAGATCCATTTTTATTTCTCAAGATTGTTTTGGCAATTCGGGACCTTTTCTGTTTCCATACAAATTATAAAAATTTTTGTTCTAAACCTGTGAAAAATGCCATGGATAATTTGATAAGGATTTCATTGAATCTGTAGATTGCTTTGGGTAGTCGAGTCATTTTCACAATATTGATACTTCCAATCCAAGAACATGGTATATCTCTCCATCTGTTTGTGTTGTCTTTGATTTCTTTCATCAGTACCCTCTAGTTTTCTGAGTACAGGTCTTTTGTCTCCTTAGGTAGGTAAACATAGGCAGAACACACTTTGACATAAGCCACAGCAAGATCTTTTATGACCCACCTCCTAGAGTAATGAAAATAGAAACAAAAATAAACAAATGGGACCTAATTAATCTTAAAAGCTTTTGCACAGCAAAGAAAACCATAAACAAAATGAAAGACAGCCCTCAGAATGGGATAAAATATTTGCAAATGAAGCAACTGACAAGGGATTAATCTCCAAAATATACAAACAGCTCATGGAGCTCAATATCAAAAAAACAAACAACCCAATCAAAAAAGTGGGCAGAAGCCTAAATAGACATAACAGACATAACATAGAAGATACAAAGATGGCCAACAAACACATGAAAAGCTGCTCGACATCACTAATCATTAGAGAAATGCAAATCAAAACTACAATGAGGTGTCACCTCACTCTGGTCAGGATGACCATTATCAAAAAATCTACAAACCATAAATGCTAGAGAGGGTGTGGAGAGAAGGGAACCCTCCTCCTCTGTTGGTTGGAATGTAAATTGGTATAGCCACTGTGGAAAACAGTGTGGAGGTTCCACAAAAAACTAAAAAGAGAACTACCATATGACCCAGCAATCACACTCCTGGGCATATACCTGGAGAAAACCATAATTCCAAAAGACACATGTACCCCAATATTCATTGCAGCACTATTTACAATAGCCAGGACAAGGAAGCAATTCAAATACCCATCAACAGAGGAATGGATAAAGAAGATCGATACATATATACAATGGAATATTACTCAGCCATAAAAAGGAATGAAATAGTGCCATTTGCAGAGATGTGGATAGACCTAGAGACTATTATACAGAGTAAAGTAAGTCAGAAAGAGAAAAATAAATATCATATAATATTGCTTATATGTCATATATGTCATATCTAGAAAAATGGTACAGATGAACTTATTTGCAAAGCAGAAATAGAGACACAGACACAGAGAACAGACCTATGGATACCAGGGGGGGAAGGGAGAGTGGGATGAATTAGGAGAATAGGATTGACATATATACACTTCTGTATATAAAATAGATAATTAATGATAACCTACAGTACAGCACAGGGAATTCTACTAAGTGCTCTATTGTGACGTAAATGGGAAGGAAATCCAAAAAAAGGGGAAATATGTATATGTATAGCTGATTCATTTTGCTGTACAGCAGAAACTAACACAATATTGTAAAACAGCTTTACTCCAGTAAACATTATTTTTTATAAAATGAATGAGTAGTCATTAAAGGTTTTAAAGCACAAAAGGGATATGACCATTATGTGCTTTCAAGAAGTCACTCCTGGGTTTCCCTGGTGGTGCAGTGGTTGAGAGTCCGCCTGCCAATGCAGGGGACGCGGGTTCATACTCCAAAAAAAAAAAAAAAAAAAAAAAAAAAAATAGAAGTCACTCTTTCTACATTTTGAGAAATGGATTAGTCATATCAGAAAATTGATTAAAGGTTATGTTAATAACTCAAATGGCAATGATTGGGCTTAGATGAATATGTGTAAGTGAAGAAAAATAATAAATGTATTAAAGGTGTAATTGAAAGAAGTTTTTATGTTATGAGGGAATCAGAGAGGGAGGTTCAGAGAATAACACTAGGTGTCTGGATTATGCAATTCAAAAGATGATGGTTCATCCACTGAGATGATGATCCACCCTGAATAGTAGTTCCAGGGTGGAGATAGTGAAAGTGTGAATCATGAGATCACTTTTGGACAATTTGAATGTGTCTTTGAGACATGTATCTGAGGATATGAAAGTAATTTGAACCTCAGAGAAGAGTTATATGGTAGATATAAAATTGGGAGTTAATAACAGGTAGGTTATGACTAAAGTCTGACAAAGATGTAACGTGTACACTACAGAGTTAAGTGACTTGAGAAAGAACCCTCCTCACCTTGTGAAATATTAAGTTTTAATGGAAACATTAAGTGCTTCAGTATCATGCTGACTAATGAGGAAATGTTCATGATGGGGTGGGCAGCTAAAACAGAAGACCAGTAAGAAAAGAAGCTCTTTTAATAAACTTAAAACATTTCAAAACAAATGTAAATTTGCCTAAAATTTGTAAAGATATTAGTGTTCCCATATACCCCAAACCCTGTTTCTCCTATAATTAACTATATTAGTACGGATCATTTGTCACTCTTAATAAACTAATATTGCTGTATTATTATTAACTAAAGTCCATACTTTATTCAGATTTCCTTAGGTTTTACCTAATGTCATTTTTAAGCACCAAGATCTCATCTAGGATACCACATTTGATTTAATCGTAACTTCTTAGAGTTCTTTCCACTGTGTATGTTTCTCAGACCTTCCTTGTATTTGATGATCTTGACAATTTTGAGAAGTAGTTATCTGTTATATTTTTGAATAACTGTCAATGGGATTTTATGATGTTTCTTCTAGGATTAGGAGGAAGACCACAAAAGGTAAAAAGCTATTTTAATCAAATTATCCCAATGGTCAATACTATTAACATGACTTCTCCATGTTGATGTTAAATTTGATCACCTGACAGTGGTAGTATTTGTAAAGTTTCTCTGACATAAAGTTACTTTTTCTCCCTCTTAACATACTATACTATTGTCAAGTATGTCACTATACGAGCACACACTAAACAAGTGAGGAGTCATGCTTTACCTTCTGGAGGGTGGAGTATCTACATAAATTATTCAGAATACTTTTGCATGAAAATATAGTCATATGGATATTTATTTAAAATTCAACATTATTGATATGATCATATGATTTTGCTTCTGTAGTCTGTTGACATAATAGATTAAACTACATAATTGATTTTCACATATTCAGCCAGGCTTATATACCTGGTACACATCCCACTTGGTGTGTAATTTTTTATACTGTATTGGATTCAATTTGTTAGTAATTTGTTGAGGATTTTGGTATCTATATTCATGAAGTATATTAGTCTGTAATTTTCTTTTCTTGATTTATATGTGATTTTGATATTAGGGTAATGGTGGACTCAGAATAAGTGGGAAGTATTCCCTCTTTTTCTATCTTCTGGAAGATAGAGAATCATTATAAATTCACCCTTAATTTTTCAGTAGAATTCACTAGTGAACTCAGCTAGATCTGGTTCTTTATGATTTGAAATGTTATTTGTTATTTATTCAATTTCTTTGATAAGGGTCTATTCAAATTATTTCTTCCTTTGTGAATTTTGGCACATTGTGTCTTTCAAGGAATTGGTCCATTTCATCTCAGGAATCAAATTTGTGGACATAGAGTAGTTCATATTTTTTTTTATTATATTTTTAAGTCCAGGAGGTCTGTAGTGATGTCTCCTTTTTCATCTCTAATATTAGTAATTTGTGTTTTCCTTTTTTTCTTAGTTAGCTTGGATAGATGCTTGTAGATTTTATTGGTCTTTTTAAAGAACCAGATTTTAGTTTGGTTGAATTTTCTCTATTGATTTTCCATGAAATTCAATATCATTGATTTATGTTCTACTTTTTAGTACTTTAGTTCTCTCTGTTTAGTTTGGATTTAATTTTCTCTTTTCTTCCAGTTTCAAAGGTGGAATCTTAAATTATTGATTTTAGGCCTTTTATCCTTTCTAATATATGCTTTTCAGTGCTATAGATTTCCCTCTAAGCACTGCTTTCACCGAATCCCACAAATTTTAATATTGTATTTTTTATTGTCACTTAGCTCAAAATGGTTTAAAATTTATCATGATATTTCTTTTTTAAATCATTATTATTTAGAAGTATGTTTTTAATCTCTAAGATTTGGGGGGCTTTCTTTTATTGACTTCTAGTTTAATTCTATTGTAATCTAAGATCAAACATTGTACAATTTCTATTCTTTAAATTTTATATGTTTCATGCCCCAGAATGTGGTCTATCTTGGTAAATGTTTCATGTGAACCTGAGAAGAATGTGTAATTTTCTTTTATTGAATAAAGTAGTCTATAGATGTCAATTTTAACCAGTTAAATGATGGTGTTGCTGAGTTCAACTGTGTTCTTACTGATTTCTGCATGCTGGGTCTGACCATTTCTACTAGAGCGATGTGAAAGTCTCCATCTATGATAGCAGATTTATTAATTTCTCTTTGCAGTTCCATCAGTTTTTGCCTCATGTATTTTGATATTCTCTTATTAGATACATACACAATAAGGATTATGATTTCTACAAGAATTGACCCATTTTTCTGTAATGTCCCTCTATATCCCTTATAACTTTCATAGTTCTGAAATCTATTGTTTGAAATTAACATATCTAACCCCTCTTTCATTTGATTAGAATTTGCATGGTATGTTTTTCTCCATCCTTTAACTTTATCCATGTGTGTCTTTATATTTAAAGTGATTTCTTGTTGACAATATATAGTTGAATCTTGTTTTTTGCTCCATTCTGACAATCTCTGTCTTTAATTAGTGCACTTAGATCACTGATATTTAAAATTATTTTTCATACAGTTGAGTTAATATCTACCACATGTATTACTGTTTTCCATTTGTTTCCCTTTTCTTTGTTCTTATTTTTGTCTTCCACTGTTTTTCTGCCTTTTATTTTTTTAATTGAGATCTAATTCCATTTTGTCTCCTTTTCAGCCTATTAGTTATGTTTTTTAAAAACATTTTGAAAACTTTCCATTTACCATTGGGTAGTATTGGCAACTTTGTTGAAGATAATTTGACTGTATACACAAGAATTTTTTTCTGGGCTCTCTATTCTGTTCCATTCCTCTATATGCCTGCCTTTATGCTATCACACCATTGTGATTACAGCTGCTTTGTTTTATATTTTGAAATCAGGTATGTGAGTCTTCCAACTTTGTTGGAAGATTGTTTTAGCTATTTGGGTCCCTTGACTTTTTATATGAATTTTAGGATGGATTTTTCCATATTTGCAAAAAACGCTCTGGGGTTTACATAGAGATTGCATTGAATCTGTAAATCACTTTGGGCAGTATGGGCATTTTAACAATATTAATTCTTCCAACCCACAAATGTGGAATGTTTTTTTCATTTATTTATACCTTCCTTGATTTCTTTGAGCAATGTTTTCCATTTTCAGTGTACAAGTCTTTTGCCTCTTTTTTTAAAAAAAAATATTTCATATTGGATTATAGTTTATTAGCAATGTGTCAGTTTCAGGTGTACAGCAAAGTGATTCAGTATACATGTATCTGTTCTCTTTCAAATTCTTTTCCTATTTAGGTTATTACAGAATATTGAGCAGAGTTCCCTGTTCTATACAGTAGATCCTTGTTGGTTATTTTAAACATAGTAGTGTGCATATGTTAATCCAACTCCCAATTTATTCCTCTCCCCCCACCACCACCACATTTGCCCTTTGGTATCCATAAGTTTGTTTTTGAAGTCTGTTTCTGTTTTGTAAATAAGGACATTAAGGACATTTGTATCATGTTTTTTAAGATCCCACATATAAGCATTATCATATGATATTTGTCTTTCTTTGTCTGTCTTACTCCACTTAGTATGATAATCTCCAGGTCCATCCATGTTGCTGCAAATGGTAATATTTCATTGTTTATATGTACCACATGTTCTTTATCCATTCATCTGTCGATAGACATTTAGGTTGCTTTCATGTCTTGGCTATTGTAAACAGTGTTGCAATGATTGTAGGGGGGCATGCATCCTTTCAAACAATGTTTTTCTCCAGATATATGCCCAGGAGTGGGATTGCTGGATCATATGGTAGCTCTATTTTTAGGTTTTTGAGGAACCTGCATACTGTTCTCCATAGTGGCTATACCAGTTACATTCCCAAGAGTGTAGGAAGGTGCCCTTTTCTCTACACCCTCTCCAGCATTTTTTTTTTTTTTGTAGACATTTGATGGTGGCTATTATGACAAATATGAGGTGATATCTCATTGTAGTTTTGATTTGCATTTCTCTAATAATTAGCAATGTTGAACATCTTTTCATGTGCCTCTTGGCCATCTGTATCTTCTTTGGAGAAATGTCTATTTAGGTCAATCCACTTTTTGTTTGATATGTTTTTTGATATTGAGCTGCTTAAGCTGTTTATAAATTTTAGAGATTAATCTCTTGTGGGTCACATTGTTTGCAAATATTTTCTCCCATTCTGTGGGTTGCCTTTTTATTTTGATATTTTGCCTCCTTGGTTAAGTTTATTCCTAAGTATTTTATTCTTGTCCATGATATTGTAAATGGGTTTTTAAAAATTTATTTTCCAGATTGGTCACTGTTAGTGTATAAAAACACAACTAGTTTGTATTAGTTGTTGATTTGTATCCTCAAACTTCCAAAATCACTTATTAGGTTTAACAGTTTGTGAGTGTTTGTGTGGGATCTGTAGGGTTTTGTAAGTACAAGATCATGTCATCTGCCAAGAGAGGTAATTTTACTTCTTTCTATCTAGTTTGGATATTTTTTTTTCTTGTCGAATATTTCTGGCTATGATTTCTAATACTATATTGATTAGAAATGGTACAAATGGGAATCCTTGTTTTCTTCCCAATCTTAGAAAAAAAAATTTAGTCTTTCATCATTGGCTATGATGTTAGCTGAGGGTTTCGCATATATAAACATTTATATACTGAATTTCCTTCTATTACCAGTTTTCTGAATTTTTTATCATAAAGTGTGCTGAATTTTGTCAAATGTTTTTTCAGAATCAATTGAGATAATTATGTGGTTTCTTACCCTAGATTCTGTTAATGTGATGTATTACATTAATTGATTTTCCTATATTGAGCCATGCTTGCATGGTATAAATCCAATCCAGGTATAAATCTAATTTGATTATGGTGTATAATGATGTTAATGTGCTGTCAATTTGTTTTGCTAGTATTTTTTGAAAATTTTTACATCAATATTTATCAGGTATATTGGTCTGTAATTTTTTTTTTCCTGTTGTGTCTTTGTCTAGCTTTGATATTAGGGTAAAGCTGACCTAATAGAATGAGTTGGGGAGTGTTCTTTTTTCTTATATTCTTCGGAAAAGTTTGAGGAGGATTTATGTTAATTCTTCTTTAAATGTTTGGTAGAACTCTCCATTGAAATGATCAGTCTCTGAACACTGATTTGGGAGTTTTTTTTTTTTTTTTTTTTTTTTTTACAAAATGAAGGCTTGTGGCAGCCCTGTGTTGAGTAAGTCTACTGGTGTCATTTTTCTAACAACATTACTTTTAAATTAAGGTGTGTACCTTGTTTATTTAGACGTAATACTATATGCACTGGGAAACCAAATAATTCTTGTGACTCGCTTTATTGCGACATTCGATTTATTGCGATGGCCTGGAACTGAACCTGCAGTACTTCTGAGGTATGCCTGTATTCCTAAGTATTTTATCATTTTTGATACCTTTTTGAATGAGATTGTTTTCTTCACTACTTTTTCAGATATCCTGTTGTTAGTATATAGAAATGCAACTGTTATCTGTATGTTGATTTTGTATCCTGCAGTTTTACTGAATTTGTTTATTAACAGTTTTTTGGTGGAGTCTTCAGAATTCTCTATAAGATCATATCATCTGCAAACAAAGACAATTTACTTCTTTTCTGATTTTGACACCTTCCTGGCTGTGCCGCGAGGCTTGTGGGATCTTAGTTTCCCATCCAGGGACTGAACCTGGGCCCTAGGCAGTGAAAGCTCGGAGTCCTAACCACTGGACTGCCAGGGAATTTCCAATACGTTTTAGTTCTTTTTCTTGACTTATTGTTCTGGCTAATGCTTCCAGTACTATGTTGAATAGGAGTGATGAGAGCAACCACCCTTGTCTCACTCCTCATCTTAGAGGAAAAGCTTCATTTTGCCTGCATCATCCCATCCCCCAAGCCAGCATTGGTCAGTGCCAAGAGGAAACTGCAGCAAATTCTACCGTCCAAAGTAAACTATAAAACTGGACTGAGTTGTCAAAAACAACCATTTCAAGGCTCTGGAAACTGACCAAAGCCATCTGAGCGTTTTACAGGTGGTTACTAATGAAACACTGAACTCTGACTAAAAACCATAGGTCTGTGGCAATCTTATCTGGGACTGCTTTCATTTTCCCCACCTCCATCTCAGTTTGTGGGAGGTCTTACCAGGGTGTTCAAGCTGTAAAAATCCACTCCTTCACTGCCAGAGAGGTCTCACTTGATTCTGAATGAGTACGGAAAAACCCACCCCAGCAGCACTGTAGGTGATAGTTGTGATCTCAGAGGCAAACAAACATGTAAACCCAGTGCCTCAGCTAGCCTGGGGTTGCAGTCCTGGCTGGAGCAAGCAATAAAGTTAGCCAAAAATTTAATAGGAAGATTTGGAATATGAGACAGTCATAGGGTCTGGAAAAGTTTCCACACATCTGCACAGGATAGACTAGAGAGGAGCTAAGCTATCCACAGCAACACAACGATCCATGGAAAAAAAATGGATAAATTGTACATCATCAAAATTAAAAACTCAGAAGATACCACTGAGAAAATGAAAAGTCAAGCCACCGACTGGAGGAAACTATTTCCAAGTTATATATCTGATAAAAGGACTTGGATCTGGAATGTACAAAGAAGTCTTACAACTCAGTAATAAGGAGGCCCAATTAAAAATGGGCAAAATAGGGACTTCCTTCGTGGCGCAGTGGTTA
>NW_020174043.1:180750-187113 GCF_003031525.2 Neophocaena asiaeorientalis asiaeorientalis | reverse complement strand
GTCTCTGGAGTTCCTTTAAGCAGCGCTCTTAAACCCCTCTCCTCGCGCACCAGGAAACAAAGAGGGAAGAAAAAGTCTCTTGCCTCTTCGGCAGGTGCAGGCTTTTCCCCGAACTCCCTCCCGGCTAGTTGTGGCGCACCAACCCCTTCAGGCTATGTTCAAGCCACCAACCCCAGTCCTCTCCCTGCGCTCCATCCAAAACCGAAACCCGAGCCTCAGCTCGCAGCCCCGCCCGCCCCGGCGGGTGAGCAGACAAGCCTCTCGGGTTGGTGAGTGCCGGTCAGCACCGATCGTCTGTGCAGGAATCTCCCCGCTTTGCCCTCCGCACCCGTCGCTGTGCACTACTCCGCGGTCCCGAAGCTCCCCGCTCCGCCTCCCGCAGTCTCCGCCCGCGGAGGGGCTTCCTAGTGTGTGGAAACTTTTCCTCCTTCACAGCTCCCTCCCACTGGTGCAGGTGCCGTCCTTATTCTTTTGTCTCTGTTTTTTCTTTTTTTCTTTTGCCCTACCCAGGTACGTGGGGAGTTTCTTGCCTTTTGGGAGCTCTGAGGTCTTCTGCCAGCCTTCAGTAGGTGTTCTGTAGGAGTTGTTCCACGTGTAGATGTATTTCTGGTGTATCCGTGAGGAGGAAGGCGATCTCCACGTCTTACTCTTCCGCCATCTTCCTGATCCCCCCCGGGAGTTTTTTTTTTTTTAATTACTGTTTAAATCCCTTACTTTTCATAGGTCTGTTCATATTTTTTATTTCTTTAGAATTCAGTTGGTAATTTCCTATTTTTCTATCTTGCTTGCATCACTCCTCCTTGAAGTGTTTCTTTTTTAATCCAATGTATTAAAGATAGATTTATGTGACCTAATCCAATAATAATTTTCCATGCTATCCATCCCAAAACTAATAAAGTTCCATTAATGTGAGAAATGTTATTCCAAACAATAGGAAATGAAAGAATATGGGTAATATTTTTGATAGAAACAATATCATGTGGTATAAAATAAATGCTACAATTTCAACCTTTGATTTTAGACTATAGTCATTACTTATAAAATATTTTTTGCTTTTATTAAATTTCTATTTTGTAATGCAAAAGGTATCTATTTGATCTGGACAATTAATAGATTCAGTGAGAGCAGGGGATGAAAATTTACAGAGGGTTGATAATATAAAATTTATAATTTGAGTGTATTTTTCTTTGAACTTATTGTGCCCTTGATTAGAAGAAATATTATGATAGAATTTGAGGAATATAATTTATTGCATATTATAAATTCAGGCTCTGGAATCAGATAATTTTAAGTGAAAATACTCCTACTTCACTTCAGAACTGGGTGATACTGCACAAGTTATTTAACCTTTCTGAATCTCACATTCTCTTACATAAAATATTGTAAGAATAATACATATTTTACAGGATTGTTTTGAGGATTAAATAATATTAACAGTAATAATAGTGGTAGTGGTAGTAGCAGTAGCAGCAGCAGTTAACATATGTTGACTGCTTATCATGCGTAAGACCCAGTGTTAATAGATTTACTTGTATTAACTGATAGCACACTTTCTGGAACATAATATTCACATTCAGTGACTGATTAACTCATTGTCATTATTACTGCCACAATTCAAGAAAACACCAAGTTGGATTTGATTACAAAATTACATGACAGGCCTATGGTGAAGGGTGTAATAGACAATTATAATTTTGGAGGACAAATACTGTCATTTGTAATGAAAAATTCTGTATATTTCTTACTTGGGAATCAGAGTTTGTTTTAAGTAAAATTTGGGATGGACAAAATTTTTCTTTATCTATGTCTGTCCCCTCTAAATTTTTTAGTAGATACTTCCTTTCCATCATTGATATTCTTTATTTTCACGTTCTGAAGCTTCTTATGTCCACCTGAAATCACTCATTTTATGTTTCCATGAATCAATTTTAATTTTTTCACCCATACATAATCAAAATTTGTCAGGACTTATTACATTATATGTCTCAACTCTTTGAAATGTCTGTGGAAATAAATAGACTGACATGTTTTAAGTATCTATATGACTATATATCAGAGATTCTCATTAAGGACTCCTTAATAAACACACACACACACACACACACACACACACACACACACACAAACATATCTATCTATCTATTATATACCTAGCTGGTAAATTTACATTTCTACCTACATAGCAAATGCATTATAAAATAGATCTTAAACTATATGTTTCTGGTGCTCTTGCTCTGACACAAAGTGGAAAATATGTTTTGGTCTAGTTGGGTTTTAGTGGCCCCTTTAATTCATCACATTTGTTTGTTCTATACTGCCCACAGTATTCCTGAGGCCATCTTTATCCAAGAAAGTTGTGGGATCCAGATTATTAGCAAATATGCTCCTTGTTTTCCATCTCCTAAAACATGACTTGACTCCAGTCATCCTTACAGCATTTTGAAAATACTGACATCTGTATTTTTCCTCAAACTATATTTAACCAATTCATTTTGGGTGGGACCTACTTATTCTATTTGTAAATAAGAAAGTCCGAAATTTATTTTGAGCAACAAAACAGGGTTAAGAACCGATTTAGGACTTAAATGTAGAGAATAAGTCTTGTTCTCATTTAGAGCTCCCTATACTAACATAGGAACTCAATAAATCCAGTGTCTTTGGGGCACCAAAGCATAACCAAGAAAAGTGCTAAACTATGTCAGGGAGAAAATATCCATGATAATCAGTAAAAAAAATGTCTTTACATCAGTACTTGTCAGATTTTAGGGCTTTATCAGAAAGACTGGAGGCATATCAGTCTGCTACCTGAGCAGTGCTCAGGTAGGAAATGACAGTCTGCCAAGAACTTTCTCTCTTGGATTTTTATAGTCACATGGAACCCAGGAAAGCAAGCCCCCTGGCCTCTAAAGTCAGGCAATCAAGGGACATGCCCTGGGTGGCAGCTGCCAAAAACAGGTCATTAAATGTGAAAACCAGGGCACCAGACATGTATAGAAGCTACTCTCTGGGAGGTACTTGTGCTCTGGAATGTGGCAGAGGGGAGTGCAAAGATGGCACTCACTAAAAAAAGGTAAAAAATAGAAAATGAAAGGAAAAAATGGAAAGGAAAGAAAAAAAAAGGAAAAGAAGAACAAAGGGAAAAAGAAAGATGATGCACGCCAGCTTTCACAGGGAAGAAAGAGCAAAGAAGAAAATGCCCACTGGCTGGAGAATAAAGATGGTACCCTTGAGAAAGGAAAACAAACAAACAAAAAAAAAAGGACACCTGCTGTCTTTAGGAAGGCAGAGAGAGAGCAGGAAATGATACCCACCAGCCTCCATCTCAGCAGATCCCTCCCCTTCAGATCAGTGTTTTAAAATTAGGAAATGATTTTCTTTCCCATAAAGTGTAAGCAATTTTCAAAGAGCTGCTTCTACTCTGAGCCCTGAGGCAGGTGTCTATATTGAGTTATTCAGTTCACCATAGCCCATTAGGTCTCCTGGGCAGGAGCCCGTTGGTTTTCAAAGCCAGATGTTTGGGAGGCTCATCTCTCAGTTGTTGGTTTTAAAAGTTGGTATGCCTTCACTCCTCAGGAAACATCTCCAGATTTTGAGCTGCCTCCTGACTGTGGGTCACCATGCTACAGTGGAATTAATAGTGAGATTTCCTGCCTACTTTGATGTGGTTTCCCATTTGTTTGTCCAGTGTGAAAGGGTTGCTTTGCCAGATTTCAGGGTTTTTTTTCCAGAGGAAATTGTTCCACATATAGCTGTAGATTTGTGTGTCTACAGGAGAAGGTAAGTTCAAAATTTTCCTACCTCAACTTCTTCAACCAGAATGGCTTCTCACATTTTAATGTGCCTAGGAACGACTTGGGAATCTTGTAAAAATGCAGATTCTGATCCACTAGGTCTAAAATATGATTCTCATTTCTAACCAGTTCCCAGGGGAGCTGCTGCCAAACACATATCCTGAGAAATAATTTAAACTCAAGAAAATTGTTACAATGTCATTTTAAAAGTATTTAGCAAAATTAAAAGGGATCTCAAAATCTCTGTTTTAAATAATATAAAATGTATTCTCATGTAAATCAAACACTTAAGTCAGACAACTGAACATTCGTTAATGTAGTTTGTAATTTAAGATGACAAAAATGCGTTCTTACTGGAGATATGTGTGAAATCTATTAGGTAGGTATGGTGTATATCAAAATTTCTTTTAGGGCTTCCCTGGTGCCACAGTTGTTAAGAATCTGCCTGCCAATGCAAGGGACATGGGTTCGAGCCCCGGTCTGGGATGCTCCCACATACCGCGAAGCAACTAAGCCCATGTGCCACAACTACTGAGCCTGCACTCTAGAGCCCTTAAGCCACAACTACTGAAGTCTGTGCACCTAGAGCCCATGTTCTGCAACAAAAGGAGCCACCACAATGAGAAACCCACGCACCTAAATGAAGAGTAGCCCCCGCTCACTGCAAATAGAGAAAGCCCACGTGCAGCAACAAAGACCCAACGCAGCCAAAAATAAATAAAATAAATTTATTTAAAACAAATTTTTTTTTGAGTTATGTGTCTACTGCATGATATTTCATATAGTGCATTTTGCACTATGCTGAAATGATAACAATGGTGACTTGATCATTTGTTAGGGATATTTCCTGTAATTGTATCATAAAAAGAGATCTTCATTAGGATAATCAGGATTATCCTTATCTTTCATTAGGATAATTTCCAAAAATTTATTTTGAACTATTTCAAAGTAATGTGATCAACATAGCTTGTATTACATAAATAAACACTTTATTTATATATCAGTTAAATTGAATTTGCTAAAATATTTGGGATTAACAAGGTGGTTATTTTTGTGATATTAAGTTATAACATATGCTTGAAATTAATTATTTTTTTAAAAGTCATTAATTTATTTAAAATATGCATAAGGAAGAAAATTAATGTCTTAGGTACTTGAGAAACTTTATGCCTAATATTTTTGTACTTCTCTATTATCCACATTATAAGCCCTTGACAAGCACAATAAGATGATCTTTTAAAACACTCATTATACATGATATTCTATTATCTTACAACCATTATAAGTTGTTAGAAACTTTTAATAATGCATGAATCCAGAAGGCAATTCCCCATAATAGACACAGATATTTAAATATTACTCCATCTATATTTTATTACTTTATGAAGCATAGTGGCAACTGAGCCAGTAATTTTGTCAGAAATGAAGGGTTACTAAGCAGTTTCAAAATTATCCAAAATATTAAATATGACAGCAAAAAATATCACATCAATTTCATTTTATAAAAATAATTATTTCCCAGGAAAGAAAGAAGAGTTATTTGAAGCTTTCTTATGATCTTAAAAACTCAATTAAAAGGTAAGATAACCATCCAGATTTGATAAATTTCCAATATATGTATGATATTATCTCTATCAGAATGTTATAATTTAATGGTATTTGTATTAAAAACATTTATTTTTGGCAAAATATTATCTATTGTCTTCTCTGATTAGTATAAAGAATAAAATGTAATCAGAATCATTAAATTATAGCATATCTTATGTAAATAAAACCTCTACTATTTGAATTTGTTTTCAGTTGGAAAAGAGGAAGAACTTCAATTTTATTTTAGTCTGGTCATATAAAATCATTCCATTTTCGAGGCATTTGTAGGACCATTTTCCAAAAATAAGTAATATGAACTGTACAGAAGAAAAAAAAAGTTCTAGGATATGATTAAACAGCTTTTGTAAGAAATATTAAAATCAACATTGCTAGATCTGAGTAATGCAGTAAATTATTTTTAGTAAAGGTAATCCAAGAGTTTACTTACTATTTATTAAATGGTGATTTTACATTACATGCTTAACAAAGAAGGGTTACATGGAATAGGAAATGTTGCCTGTGACAATTTTTATTGTTTATGAAACTGACAAAAGAGTAAGTAGATATATAAGTATGACTGGAATATTGTTAATAACTTTATCAAAAGCAGAAACAAAGTAAATTATCTCTAGATTAAGAATTTCTATGATCATGTAGAAGATGCTACAACTTCCTTGATAATCCACGCTTACATTTACTTTTCTAGTCAATAAATATACTGCATATATTAAATATGTTCTGGTACCTTTTCAGTTAGCCCTGGTAATAAATAATAACCTAATTCAAACTTCCATAAAATTACCAATGTCATCTTCAGATCAAATAAACACCAAGGCAGTTTACCAGATATCATACACCTGGAATTTATGAAAATAAGTATTTTTACATTTACAGCTCAAACTTGAAATTATTTTTAATAGGTTATATTTTTTATTATAATGGCAAGTTAACGGCTTGCCACATGCATCCTACAAAGCCTACCTCT
>NW_020174043.1:145619-180516 GCF_003031525.2 Neophocaena asiaeorientalis asiaeorientalis | reverse complement strand
AAATGTATCTTAGTGTTCAGTATAGTGGCATAAACATTCTTTAATGCTAGAGCAATAAAGGGGATTTCTAGTAATTGTATGATAGGTGTTCTTAATATGTGTTATTCTAGCAAATAAATTATTTTAAAATATAATTTTGCTAATTAGGCCATTTTTGTAACTCTTTTCTGCAGTTTCTCAAAATATTTTAATCCATCGTAAAGCATTGTTACTCCTTCCAGCATCCTATTTTGTCTGACCATTTTGAATATATTTTTCTTTTTCAATTTTAAGTTTTCATGAGTTATGTTATATAGACTTCTTTTGGTTACTTTCTCACCTACATCCCAGATGAAAAAATTGAAGCCTTGTTCAATGGGAACAAAAAGAAGTCTCACAAAAAGAAATATACATTTTTAACTGAAAATACAGATAGTAAAATCCATTTAGTGCTGCTGTCTGGTAATAAGGATAATACTTGTATTACACACATTGTATGTTTATTGTAAGACAGAAAAATGATTCAGATCTGGGAATTGTAATTTTATATGTGACATAACTGAATATGATGCTTGGTGAGGCAATTTATCTTTTATTTTATGTTTACATACAATTTAAAGTATTATAATCTAATGTCCATCTCGAGTACAAAATGTAATTATTGATCCTAGGTACTGATTAGTTTAATCTACAGACTTGAATTTGATTCTATACAGGCTACTGAAGAGTTCTGTCATGTTCACTTTCCCAAGAACTGGATTAAAATGCTTTAAAAATTTATCCTATGAAAAATATAGTATACAGCTTCATAAAACAATAAGCAGTCAATACAGCATTATTCATACTTCTATATTACTTTCCTTGTATTTCAATTTAATTAAATAATTAAACTGTCAAGAAAAAATATTAAAAGAAAAAGTATGCAGTTCATTTAATTATTTACATCCCAAGCCATTACAAAGTTTGCCTAGTCTTAGAAAGATATATTGTGGAAGTCTTGGTTTAATGTAGGTTTTCAGAGCTGTTTCACGTTTTTTATTAGAAAAAAGGGAAAGGAAAGTCAGTCAGTGTTTTTCTGCAATTTTTTAAACACATAGTTTAAATATATGAGAAAGAATTCTTGGCTCTTTCTCCCTTCTTTGCCTTACCCTGACATTAAATTTGCAGATTTTCCATATTAGCACTACTAGAAAAATATGTGTAATGTTCAATAAAATTGTACTACATTTATTTTTGTTTTTATTTCCATTTCTCTAAGAGGTGGGTCAAAAAGGATCTTGCTGTGATTTATGTCATAGAGTGTTCTATCTATGTTTTCCTCTAAGAGTTTTATAGTGTCTGGCCTTACATTTAGGTCTTTAATCTATTTTGAGTTTATTTTTGTGTATGATGTTAAGAAGTGTTCTAAATCCATTCTTTTACATGTAGCTGTTCAGAATACTACTCAGCCATAAAAAGAAATGAAATTGAGTTATTTGTTTATATATATATATATATATATAATTTAAAAAAATAAATAAATAAAAATGGTTCTGATGAACCTAGGGTCAGGACAGGAATAAAGACAGACATAGAGATTGGACTTGAGGACACAGGGAGGGAGATGAGTAAGCTGGGATGAAGTGAGAGAGTAACATTGACATATTTACACTACCAAATGTAAAATAGATAGCTAGTAAGAAGCAGTTGCATAACACAAGGAGATCAGCTCAGTGCTTTGTGACCACCTAGAGGGGTGAGATAGGGAGGGTTGGAAGAAGGCACAAGAGGGAGGGGATATGGGGATATATGGATACATACAGCTGATTCACTTTGTTATAGAGCAGAAACTAACACAACATTGTAAAGTAATTATACTCCAATAAAGATGTTAAAAAAAAAAAAAAGAAAGCATATTAGGCATATAGTTGCTATAGATTAAAAAATATATATACTACATTAGTGACTGTGAACAGCATTCAATAAATGGTTTTAATATTAAGAATGTTTAGCAAATATACATAAAATTATATTAAAATTGAATTATTCACAGAGGACTAGTTTTCTAAATTTGAATAAGATACAGATTAAAACACCAATTTTTGCACATACCTTCATTATCCCTTTCCCTTGCCTCACAACTGGCTAATTTAAAAGCACGTAGGGAGACTGTGTGCATTGCTTTATTAAATGAAGGAAAATGAGCAATAAAAAATCCATTAAGACTATAATTTGGGAAACAATACAAATGTATGTGCATATATCTAATATAGACATGCATGTTAGAAATATTTATCTCTCTATATTAGTGACAGCCTTGTGTAGTGTCATGATTTAAATATCCTCTTAATTAGCAATGGGATATTTTCTACCAAAAGTTGTTAAACAAAACTCTAGCTATCTTCAATATTAGTAAATGTATTTACTCTATAAATTATTAGAATAATAAAAAATCAATAAGAACTGAAAGTGCTTGCTATATATCAAGCATGATGCTAAGTTATGCTGGGTACCTACAGTTTCTTATTTATTTAGTTTGAAATTATCCACCAAAATTAATATAATTGTTTGCAAGTGTATCTGTATGCAAAAAAAAAAAAAAAAATCTGTTGGCATAATCTTCTCAGAGTTTTGAGTTAAATAATGTAAGTGAAATGCTGTATTGTAGTATGGACATATAACTGGGCTTCAAAATAATTATTAACTGAATTATGTTTGTATTCTCCCTAACCACATTGCACCTCCTGCAAATAAAGTTTATTTTTACTGAATTATGCTTAGTTGATATTCTATCAGCCAATATTTAGAAAAGTAGTTTAAAAGTCCTCTCAAAGTTATACTGTATTGAGGAGGATTTTGTTATATTACACAGTTTTCTTATTAAGTGGTGTCTTATAGAACTTTTTCTTGTTCTTAGAAATAGTTTCATTTATGAAAAGTGTATTTGCTTTATTCTTAATGTACTAGTGAATTCAAAACTAAATATGTTTAAGTTTTTCTTTTGACTTCTAGAAAAAAAGTTAATTATTAATCAAAATTATTCTCTGATTTCCTCATTTTTAATTTAATTATTTTATTTTATTTCTTTTACCTAGAAGTTATTAAAACATCATATCTGGATTCAAAAATTAGATCAAGATGATATAATTAACCACAGAAAGATTTTTTTTTAAATGTATTAGTGTTATTAAAGTTGAATATGTAGCCATGATGGCAAATGATTCTACAAAGTGAGATTAGACTTCTAGAGTGGCCAGCTTCCAATGTTACACAACTCATGATAGGCATATATTTAAAACCAGATAATTTCTTAGTCATAGTGCTACCATATTTGGTCCATAAACAATTAAAAATATTATCCTAAAATATTTAAAAAGGAGAGAATAGTCTATTCTGTATTCAACAGTATCCTTATTGAGAATATAGTGACAGATTTCTTGAGAATATAGTGACAGGTTCTTTAAGACTCATTTCTTGGAGAGTTTGCCACCATAACTTAATGACATATAATAAAAACATGATTAAATTCATGGGTATTAATTACAAGAACAATATGATACACCACTTTGAAGGTCTGGGGAAACCTACAGGTATATTTCATAGAAACCAGAGGAACACATGAATTTTTACATCCTTCATGCAATCCTTCACACATATCATTTCTCTGAACTAAACTTTTGATAAACATTGAATGGTTGTAAGCTTGAAATTATCCCCTCTGGGTAATGCCTGGAGTGTAACTCTGCTATTTGTGGGTTGAAATCTGTCTCATGTGCCTGACCTGATCTTGGTTCTAGAAAGTTAAGCATCTTTCATGAAAACTAAGGAAGCTAGCAAAGGCTTAGGACAAAATAGCATGTATATTATCACTACAATATATCCATTCAGATTTGAATCAGAGAGTGTTGAATATAAAAAAATGATTTTCTTTAAAAAATAATCTTTACCCATGGACACATTAATAAAGTTGTTAAGGTTCCATATTATTTAACTATATGAAATATAAACAAAATTATTTTGGCATACTTTTGTTTCAGGCAGTAGTAATAAAAAAGTCCCAATTCTCTAACAAAGTCAAATCTCAATACAATATTAACATAACTAGTTTGGAAGAATAATGGATCAATGAGTATAGATATAGCTGTCAAGAAAAACAGAAAGAGGAAAGGACTGCAGTAGGAAATGAATAATCTCTATACCCGTGGTAAAAGGGGTAGTTTTGGGATCCACACTGCTATGTTCAAATCCAAACTTATGTAGTAATGGGAAATTTACTTACTCTTATTAAGTCCTTCATCCAAATATCAAAATAATAATTAATTTGAAGCTTACATAAGATAATATCTGAAACACATTTAACATGGTCTCTGGAATGTTTACAAACTTTTGGAGTTTAGAGTCAGGAGGTACTAAAAATGGGCATGAGAAAACATGCAATTATAAAGCATCTTAAGTTAACATTTACTCTAAATCAGGTTAAAATAATGATCACTAAATAACTTGAATGGATATCCTGGGGGTGAGGGACAAATATTGGTAGAAAGTTTCCCTAAAGAAAAACCTTCTAAAATTTGGAAAGCCTCTCAGCTTACCTCATAGGAAAAGCCTCTTTTATCACTCTAAATTAGAAGCCCATCAAGTAATTGACATGCTTCAGGCATATACAGACTTCAGTCATCTTTCTCATTCTGTTAAAATGATGACTTCGAAAAGATTAACTTATACAACAGAGAAGTCAAACTGAACCTTCATCAAATATAATAAAGGACCACCTAAGATTAATATGCATATAAAGAAAACTCATGAAATTAAAATAAATTTAAAAACACTGAAATAAATTATAGAATGAATCCCAGAGGACAAAAACATGAAATAATTCAGAGACTCAAGAGCAAATTGCTATCTATTTAATTGACAGGAGCCAACAGAGAAAAGAAAATGCTCTTGAGAATTTTTTTTTAAGTTTTAGAAATAACATTTCAATCATTGCATTAGAGATTAAACTTGACAATATTTCACAGAACACAGAACAGAAATTCAAAGAGTTGGAAAATGTAAAATAAGATGAAAAATATAAGAACTATTCAGAATGTATAACAGCCTATTAATATGAGTGCAATAAAGAAACAAAGAAACTGGAGGAGAAAATTATCAACAATAATAAAAAATGTTTCCAAAGATGAAAAAGTTCCTGCATCTTAAGCATGAAAGGATTCTTTGAAAATAAAATAAGATAAATAAAGAGAGAATTAAAAGTAGTCTTGAAAATTTAGGGTGAGAGTGAGTGGTTAGCAATACAAAATAAAAAAATCAAAATAAGTGAGAGACAGGCTTCAAATCTCTAGATGATAGATAAAAAAAAAGAAAAAAGCCATAAGTTAAAAGTTCTGAGGGAAAATATTTTTATACCTTTACAGGCCAAATTATCGACTAAAGACAAGGAAAAATAAATACATTCTTATACACTTATGAAAACACAACTGAACATATATACAGATCTTTTGCATTACAAAATTAAAACATAAGTATATATATATATATATATATATATACTTATTTTAACATCTATACCTATATCAACATCTGTATCTATCTTTTCTGAAGAAATTAGTTGAGAACATATCCCAATCAAAGGAGAGTGAAAACCTATATGGAACTTAATTCAGAAAGTAGTTGATCTGGCTCAAGTTTAAGTTAAAAGAAATTCTAGAAAAATTTCTACCTCTAAGTAGGAGGTCATAACAGATCAAAATTTGCATTAACAGCAACTAGAAAGAGGAGTACATTTTAAAAATATTATAATTTTAAAGCATTATATTTCTGTGGAAATAGGAGAGAAAGAGGAATATTCTAGAGAAAGAATATTTACAAGTGAGCTTCTATCAGGTAGCTTCCCCTCTCTCCTGGGATCATTAGTCTGATCTAAGATGAGAGATCAATATATGGGCAAGGAAGACTACAGCAAGTAGGAAAGAATCCAGGAAGGGGCACAGGATGAAGCTTCAAATCTCTAGATATTAATGTAAAGTTGGAAACTTTTTCCAACAGTCGTCAAAATGTTTATGTATTTCCCTTTCTCCAGTGTAGTTTTCTGAGTAAATGGAAGATAGTGTCTTTGTAGAAGAACTGGATATATTGGTTTGGCCAAAAAGTTCGTTCGGATTTTCCTTACGTTGTTATGGAAAAACCCAAAGGAACTTTTTTGGCCAACCGAATATTATTATCATGTACATTTGCCATGGTGTTGCAGGGTTATTGCTACTGAGGATCCAAACTCTCCTTCAGTCATTGTGTCCTTTGAAGAAAACTGGCTCAGGTCCAGTGATTTGGTTTGACTGCCCCTCAGGCTGTCATTCATTCATTTGGCAATGATTGTTGGATAATCTGTATTGCTCATCATATTGCAATAATCATTTTTTATCATGCTGCAATTTTAATGGCATCACTCATCACTGTATTTTCTCCCACCTTGCTTTTGACAGTTAAACTTTGATAGTTGGGCCTCTATTATTTCATGATTCTTTAACTCTTTTGATAGTACTGAGCCTAATGCTGTAATAGCATCTTCTGCCACCACTGGAATCACCTATATAGAGAGCAGTTACCACTGCATATCTCAGTGATGCTTTTTCCCCTCTTACCAGTCCATTTCTTATCACTCTAGTGAATGGACTGACATCAAGGCCTTCCAGTAGAATGTAGTTATCTGGTGAGTTTCCCTACTTTACTAACCCAATTCCTGGAGCATTTTTAATCGCTACTACCACAAACTGACATGGTAATTCTAGTATTTCTACTTCACCTTATAAGGGGCTTTGCTTTCTCATGGTGTGTTAGCACTGACTCTTGCCAAGAAATTAATCCTATATCATGAGAAACTTCTCTCATAATGATAAAATATCACCCTTCTGTTTGGTATGGTTGATTGAGCATCTTCAGATCCAGTATCAGATATATTCCCTGGATTTCTGCTCTTACATATTGGTGAGATCCTGAGCTTCTTCCTGGATATGGTTACTTTTCTCTTTTACTAGAAGTAGAGGGGTTCTGGTTATGTCAAGTAATCTGACCTGAATAGTTATGTGACTTCACAGTAATTATTAGTTTGGTGGCCAGGGAAACAGGTGTCTTACCTTGAAGAAAACACATGTTTTCTTGCAAGCAGAGACTTTTGCATCATTTTCAGGCTTAAGGATAGTGTAAAACTTCAGAGAGGGGAGTAGGCTTCTTCCATAGGTACCACATACACATGAATTCTGAGGATTTAATATATTCATGTGTACAAATCCAACTGCCCACATATACAAATTCAGAATCTCAGTCCTTCCTAATCAGCCCTCAGGGTTTGGTGTAGGGGACTTGCCAAAACTGAAAACTCAAACTTTCTTTATATTTTTGCTAATTATGTAAATCCTGGGCTTGAACATTGGTTTATTTTTATTTTTGTTCTTCCCTCCAGCTATAGGAAATTATAATATGTTTATGGTACCAAGAAAGCCTCCTCAAAGTCACTCTTAACCTTTAATTGGTGATTAATCACCCTTAACCTTTTATCTTTTTCCAGTGAATCAATTTTCTCAGGTAAATACCACTTAATCCCATAATCTTTATAATTAGAGCTTTTCACTGTAGTCCTTATATGCCAGATTCCTTACATTCATCAGTGAATTCCCATTAACTGCACCCATTCCAGTGCACCAGAGATGAATGGTTTAACAATTGGATTACCACCACAAGCCAAGGATTATTATTTCTCCACCTACTATTAGTACTTGGTCTTTATTGCCAGCTAACCAGTACATGATCTGACTCCAATTCCCATTTCACAGTTGCTTCCTTAGCCCACTCTTGCTTTTGACTCTTTTAGATTTTGTTCCTTAGGAAATAAACACAGACAGATACAAGAAGTTTGTGGGGAAATGCTCTCATAGTCAACATATGTTCTCACATATGAATGTAGGAGGATTGGGCAGAGGAAGAAATTGAACTGCAGCAGAGTTGAAACAAAGGCCTCAGCTAATCCCACAGGTATTTTGTTAAGGCCCTTCAGATATACCCCAAATTGAGGTAAGAAGACCAAACCTTTATACCTTTATATCAAATAGGTATTAGATGTGGACTACCATCAGGCAGGACGCATGACTTTGGGTGAGGTGACTCTTTTCAGTAGAAGACAATTTCTGAAGAGAGATTCAGTTGAGAGTTATTAGCCAACTGGGAATATGAAAAGAAAATCTTTAGTCTTGAAAGGAGAATCTGGGTGGCCCACCATCACCTGTTCTACATATATGTTTATACATACATATTTATAAATGTATATAAATGCCTAGAAACATGAAAGCCATAATGACAAGTGTTTACTTCTAGGGTGGAAATCAGAAACTGTGGCAACAAGGGATTAAGAATGTATGTTTTTCCCTATCTGCTTAGTTAAATTTTCATAATAAGAATGTATTGGCATAGTCTCCTTATGGTAAAAAATATCCATGAACCAAAAAAACCTGTTTATTTTCAATTGGTAAAAATTTCAAAAGAAATGTTTTCTAAATATAGTGGGACTTGGATGCAAGTCAATAAAATAAGTGAATAAAACCAGGAAGATCTTACAGATATTGTTAAAATAAAGTATATCTTTATTTTTCAAATTGAATAAAGCATGCAATAACAAATAAGGAAAATCAAACAAAGAAAACACAACCCCAAGTTTTGTACAAGAAGTTGTTACTCAAATATGATACAAAGGAATTTGAACAACTGATACTATTAAGAAAAATAATTACCTTCCTTTAAGAGATTTCTCCTTTAATTGACATAGGATTTTTTCCCCCCATTGGATTATAGAGGAATATATGCAGGTATATCTCATTTTATTTCATTTTGCTTTCCTGTGCTTCACAGGTATTGCTTTGTTCACAAATTGAAGGTTTGTGACAACTCTTCAACAGTTATATGCACTAGGAAACCAAAACACTTGTGCAACTTGCTTTATTGCAATATTTTATTGCAATGGTCTGGAACTGAATCCACAATATCTCCAAGGTATGCCTGTGAATGATCTTTGCATCTTTATTGTCTTTAACAGAAACTGTATTCAACTAATGTACATGTTATATGTTGGCTTTTAATTAGATATCCACAATGCAGCAAAGGCAAAGTCTGAAGATTTAAAGGAGGTTAACAAGAAGATTAAAAACTCTTAGTATGATTACATATTAAAATATTATTGCATATTACTATTGACATTAATTATTATGATACTATTTCATTATTCTTATTACTTTATTACAGTTTATTATATTAGTAGTATATTTTTTGTTTTGCCCATGCAAAAGTGAATGTAATATTAGTAACAAATTTTTAGTGGAAACAATTTGGTTTAACCTCATTGTACGGAGATAAGACATACTACAGAAACCTGACAGAGTTAGAAATATAGTTTTAAATATGTTATTCAAATTTAAAAGAATCATTCAGAGAAGAAATGTTAATTATTAAAAAAAAACAGTAAAGGTTGAGAAAAATTGAAGTATTGAGCTGGATATTCATCTTACATGGAAGGTACACATTGGAGAATATGCAAGTTGATGGATCAAAAGATAGAGACTTAATCATGTTATTTAAAATGATAAGGGATCACAAGAAAGAATCCCTCCCCACCAAAAAAAAAAAAAAAACGTTAAAATTGTTTATGGGTAATGCGGCTTGAGGGAGAGAAAGTTAGGGTGAATAACTATTGATTCTTATTGAAAGTATCTATTTGATATTGCTTACACTATGCATACACTGCTTCTAGTAAAATTAAAAATTGGCAAAAATGGAGGCTTATCCTACAAATAGCCAGTTTTATTCTTATGGTAGTGGTAAAATTCATGTTTCACTATCTCTGAATTTTTTTGTAAACATTGCAAGATTTTAGGGTATGCATTGAATGTGCTCACTTTATTCCTGGTTTCATTTAAAATCCTCATCCATCCTTGATTTCCCTTACTCCATTGTCTAATTTAGTTCTTTTTCCAAGTTATCACTCCATATTTTATGAATGTCTGCAAGATGACTTAACCACTCTCTGGATTAAGGCATTGTAAGCTAAATATTTTAACTTTGTTTAGCCAGGTTTCTCCTTTAATATCATACTGCGGACTGTGGTGTAGCTGCTCCATCTGACAATATAGTGGGTAATCCTCTCTCTCCTCTCTTTCTCTCCCCATTAATAATCATTAAACAGGCAAGATCACAATTTATTGAATAAATTGGGAAACATACACATTCTGAACATTCTAAATGTAGTAGAAATTGCTGTTATTATCCTCACTTAAAATTTACATAATATATTAAGAATATTGAACTGCCATTTCAGATTTAAAAAACAAATAGATGATTTCTTTTGAGAAAATCTTTAAGTTTTGTATATAGTTGAAAACCTGCATTAAAACTGACACTTTATGGAGGAAGAGGTTCAAGAATTAGTCCTCTTCCATCAAATCACCACAGTCATCTCTGAAACTTAATTCTTTGTAAAAAAAAAAAAAAAAAAAAAGAAAGTAATTAAACTTTGGTATGCTTGTTCAAGTGAGATTAACACTTCGTACTTTTTGTTTTTTATAATTTTTGTTGGAGTATAGTTGATTTATAATGTTGTGTTAGTTTCAGGTACACAGAAAAGTGAACCAGTTATATATATACATATATCCACCCTTTTTAAAAATTATTTTCCCATATAGGCCATTAAAGAGTATTAAATAGAGTTCCCTGTGCTATACAGCAGGTCCTTATTAGTTATCTATTTTATATATAGTAGTGTGTATATGTCAGTTCCAATCTCCCAATTTATCCCTCCCCCCACCATCACCTGGTAACTGTGTTTGTTTTGTACATCTGTGACTCTACTTCTGTTTTGTAAATAAGTTCATTTCTACCCTTTTATTAAGTTTTTAAAAATGAAAATATCATATGATGTTTGTCTTTCTGTGTCTGATTTACTTCACTCAGTATGACAAAAACAGAAATATAGATCAATGGAACAGGATAGAAAGCCCAGAGATAAACTTATGCACCTATGGTCACCTAATCTATGACAAAGGAAGCAAGAATATACAATGGAGAAAAGACAGTCTTTTCAATAAGGGGTGCTGGGAAAACTGGACAGCTACATGGAAAAGAATGAAGTTAGAACACTCCCTAACACCATACACAAAAATAAACTCAAAATTGATTAAAGACCTACATGTAAGGTCAGATACTATAAAATTCTTAGAGGAAAACATAGGCAGAACACTCTTTGACATAAATAGCAGCAAGATCTTTTTAAATCCACCTCCTAGAATAATTAAAATAAAAACAAAAATAAATAAACAGCACCTAATTAAACTTAAAAGCTTTTGCACAGCAAAGGAAACCATAAACAAAACAAAAAAGACATAAAATAAAAAAAAAAAAAAAAAAAAAACAACCACAAATAACCCAATCAAAAAATGGGTAGAAGATCTAAATCTATATTTCTCCAAAGAAGACATACAGATAACCAAAAAGCTCATGAAAATATGCTCAACATCACTAATTATTAGAGAAATGAAAATCAAAACTACAATGAGGTATCACCTCACACCAGTCAGAATGGCCATCATCAAAAAATCAATAAACAATAAATGCTGGAGAGGATGTGGAGAAAAGGGAACCCTCCTACACTGTTGGTGGGAATATAATTTGGCAAAGACACTATGGGGAACAGTATGGAGGTTCTTTAAAAATCTAAAAATAGAACTACCATATGACCCAGCAATCCCACTCCTAGGCATATACCTGAAGAAAACCATAATTCAAAAATATACATGCGGCCTTCCCTGGTGGCACAGTGGTTGAGAGTCCGCCTGCCGATCCAGGGGACACAAGTTCATGCCCCGGTCTGGGAAGATCCCACATGCCACGGAGCGGCTAGGCCCGTGAGCCAAGGCCACTGAGCCTGCGCGTCTGGAGCCTATGGTCCGCAACGGGAGAGGCCACAACAGTGAGAGGTCCACATAACACACAAAAAAAAAAATAAAATAAAGATACATGCACCCCAATGTTCACTGCAGCACTATTTACCATAGCCAGGACATGGAAGCAACCTGAATGTCCATCAACAGAGGAATGGATAAAGAAAATGTGGTACTTATATACAATGGAATACTATTCAGCCATAAAAAAAAGAACAGAAACACTCAGTACTTCTTATTCTGCCTTTTGTTAGCATCTAAGCCATCCTGCATGGCTGAGTGAACATTGCCACAGAAAAGGATGGTAGTAAGAAATTAGTGGAGAGAGTATAATGACATAATTTCAACAAATTGCTTGAGATTGTATTTGTTCTGAAAAATCTTTGATCATAAATTTATGGATTATTATTAAATTTTTCCTTTATAGGTAAACACACATAATCTTTCCATCTCTTATGCAAGTTGTTTTGCCAGCATTTCCATACAAAGACCTTCATTAATGCACTGATGTACTAAAGTAAGTAGTCAATCTAAACCTCCTTTGTGCACAGAATTCTTATAAAGCCAGTATTGTTTCTGTAATATTGTTTTGCTAATCACATAAATCTATCTGTCTAAAGAAAGGCTGCTAAAACACTTCAAACAGTAGTTTCACTAAACCTGATTCTCTTCCACTAATTGTGCTTTAATGATAGTTTTCCATTTTGTGGATAACAATGTTTAAATATTCAGAGAACAGATTATTAAATTTTTTGCTGAATGACTCATACAGGAAGACTAATTAGAACAGGAAAAACAGAGTTGCAACTTTCCAAAATAGTAACTGTGCCAGGTGAACTCAAGAAATGCTTCTGCTAACTGAAACTTTTATATAGAAACTGGCAAATAATACATGTAATAATGATTAATGGTTTTGCTCTGGATATTTAAAAATGAATCGCTTCCAACAAGTCAGGACTGCTGGTTCTTATTCTAATTTCTGTCACTCACAGTTTTACTGATTGACTTTTAGTAAGTATTCTATTTTTGTGTTAATTATTTTCTAAAAATATAATCTGGGGATTATAATTAAAAACAAACGATTAAATACATTTGATAAAGTGACAAAAAATATCCTCTAGTTAAGAGGTTCTGATTTAAATTTTGTTCATTTTCCATACTTATTGTTAATGAGATCTAATTGCATCAACCACTGTAAAAAAATGTCTTGCCATCAAAGTACTTACACTAAATAGAAAACAACCTTAGATCATTTTTTTCTTTAGATATTTTCCTCTTTTAAGAGAATACCTAATTAAATTATGTCATGAGTTCCAAAGTTCTAAATTAAAGTCAGAATTTTTAATAACAGAGCATAAAGGCCTCTACTTGCTAAAGTATATAGTAGGAAAAATATTACTTTTTACAAATCTGAAACAGAAAATAATGACACGGATACACTTTTCTGATTATTTCAAATTAGTACTTCAAAATTAATACCTAAAAGGACTAAGGCCACTTTATAGTTTATCTTAAATTTTCTTTCATGACAGCAAATGACAATTTTTTTTTCTGTCATGACACATAATACCATAACAAATCATTTAAATTCAAATTATATCATACCACTAATTTAAACTCATCATTTTTCTGTTAACAGTTAAGCAGCCCCCTCTCCACTCTCAGTTGCAACTTTTTGTGCCTTTTCCAATGTGCAGTGCCACCATGCCTGGTAATTGTGCTCATGACATTGCCAAGCAAACGCTTTCAAAGATCATTTCTCTCAACACAAACATCTTTAGAAGGATGGGAGGTTTACTTAAGATCAGACGGCCCCTTGTTCAATCTTTGCTAATGCTGCAGCATTTGTAAGTCTTCCTGAGAATAAATTGTCTGATGTTTTTCTGTAGTATGCAGAAAGTACTGTACCTGAAAGATTGTACCAGTCAACTCAACACATAAAATTCCTTTTCTGGCACCAAAGTAAGTTCCAAGGAAATAAAATGATCTGCCCTCTCTACAGTGCTTTGCACATATAGATGCTCATTAACTATTTGGTGCTGGAAAAACTTTTATTCCCTATCCATATTGCAGTAGTAAAGCCTCTGCCACTGACTATTTTTTTCATCTAATTTTTCACTATAACTCTCAGGGCCATTAAAAATACCACCTGCTATGTCACAATGCATCTGTAGATTTACAATAAATTCAGCATTCTCACTTCATTTGTTAGCAGATGCTGAACTATTCGGGAATGAACTGATTCTTTGTGGTATCCTATAGGAATTAAATTTGTTGTGGCGTTTTGAAGTGTTGAAAGATCTAATTTTTTATTTACATAATTATTTGTTCTACATAGAGTTCAAAATCAAATGCTATACAAATAAATGTAAGGAAATTTTTTTAAAAATTAGGTAAATCTGCAACTCTGTATTGGAAAGAAACCCAGTTATAACTATTTATAGTCAATCTTAAATTTGCAGAAATTCAAATGACAAGAATTTTCTGAGTTTAATTTAAACTTTACTAACAGCTTATGTTTTCACATATTTATTTTAAGTGGAGAAAAATAAGGAGCAGTGAAAGGAAAGATGCATGTCTGAGTCACAGAAATGAAACAAAATGGCTTTTTAACATCAAAACAAATTGCCCTCTTGAAGCTTATGATCTTGTTTTCTTTTGTTTTTCTTAGTACTTCCTCTGACCATTTCTTTTTCATTTAGGATTGTAATAGAACTCAGGTTTGGCTGCTCACTGCTCAAAAGCCAATAGTTGAGGGGCAAGTGTTGGTAGACAGGAAAGCAGCTTTATTCAGAAAAGCTGGCAACCTGGGAAGAAGGTGGACTCATATCCTGAGACCAACTCCAAAGATTCTGCTCAGCCATGACAATTTTTAAAGGGAAAAAATCTCAGTTAATTATTAAGGTAAGAGGTCAGATTTTTTGTCACTTTCCCATTGCATGTAGACCTGCTGACTTCTCCTGATCTTCCTTTGGATGCTATCTTGCCTGTGTGGTCTGCCTGCAAATTTGCTAAGGGGGAAGCTAGGTGTAGAGACCCAGTCATTCTTTAACTACTTAATTCTTCATTCCTACTCCTTTTAATCCAGGAAAGGTATCAACAGATTAGGTAAGGCATTGTGTACATTCAGTAGAGCTGAAGTCAAAAATTAGGTTAAATGTTACGTAGTAATTTCATTTATATAATTAAGGTTTGAGGGGAACAGAAACAGACAAACAGGAAAGGGGCAAAAGAGCAGCTTACAAATCCCCACTTGTCTCATTTCTATGGGATTAGGGGCAAAATCTGTCTTCTGTAACTTCTTCATACTGACATAGGGTGCCATATTTTCAGAGTGGAAGATGTGGACATGGGTATGTATCATCTCTTTGCTGAAAATTTTATTTGCCCACTTACATATAGGGGCAGAGCAAGCTACAAATATGTTGATGTCCACAAAGATATAGATTATTATGAGCAATAATGTTAATCTCATTTGCTTGAGGCCAGTCCTTGAAATTGTTCTAGCCATAGATTCAGTACTGCCCAAGATAGAACAGTTTATGTCATGGTTACAGTCTGGTCAATACACAGTTAGCTTTTTCCTTCTGGTGTCAGTATCTGCCAAACAACTCAAGAATGTGTATCAGACACTTAGTCTGTGACTCTATTGTCCTAATCATTAACTGCTCGAACCTGCTCTTTTGTGATTCAGGGAGGCCTGGGAGACTTCATTTTTTCTATAAACAAGAGGCAGGGGACATAGAGGGGTCTTTATGTCCCCTCTATGGGGGGCTCTGCAGGGTTCTGCTCAGTTCCAGGATTACACTGCAACACTACAATTCTGGGATTTTGCATTCTCATAGGGAAAACTGTTACTTACCCAAACCAGCAGCTTGATGATTTTCTCATCGGCACAAGAGAGTGAGAACATCAAAAACTCATATAAATTTTACTAAACATACTTCCTTAGTGTGGACCTACCCACTTAATTCCTTAGCAAGGATGATGAACTCCATTCCTTAGCAGTACATACCCACTCAGTTCCTTGGCATGGATATACCTACTCAATTCTTCAGTATGGACATTCACACTCAGCCTATTAGACTGGAGGTACAAACTCCATTTCTTAGTATGGTTATACCCACTCAGTGCCTTAGAATGGAAAAACATACTTCATTCCAAAGAGAATATGTGAAATTCCAGGAATGTAATTTGACATTAGGTCAGAATCTTTTCCAACCCTGTTAGTTAACTAAAATCAGTTTAACCTAACAATGGAAATCTTGAGAGTTTCTTCTGTAGGAAAATAAATTGTTCAGGTAAGCTGGGCCTGGATGGGAAGAAAAAGAGATTAAAAAATGAATAAGTTATAGAAGTTGAATAGGTGAAGAGTAGATGAAAAAAGGAAAGAAAATAAAGCACCAAAAAAAACTATCAGCTTTGTTATTTTGCCAATTAACCCCATTGTAATTCTACACAATTCTAGTCAAAGTATTTCTTGATGTAACCATATAACAAGGTTAGTGGCATTCCTATTATGTGTTGCTGTGTGCAACTTTAAATTAAAAAAAATATATATTATAGAAAAATTTAAATGTCTGCAAAGTAAAATAGTATAATGAACTCCCATGTGCCTACCATCCATCTTCAATAATTGTCATCTTTTGGCCTAATTTGTCTCATCTGTAACCAGACCCACTTATCACACTCTCTTACCTTAACCCAGATTATTTTGAATCAAATCAGACACCAGAATTATTTTACCTAAAATTATTTAAATCTATACCTTCAAAATACAAGAAATCATTTATATGTATATTCTAAAAAGTATACCATTATCACATTTAAAAAGAAATTACCAAGAGTGGTCAAGATGTTGGAATAGGAGGACCTGGGGTTCACTTCTCCCCACATGTACACGAAGAATATATCTACAAGTGGAACAATTTACACAGAGCACTTGGTGAACACTAGCAGAGGACCTTAGACACCTAAAGGACAAGAAAAGATCCCCACATAACCAGGTAAGACAAAGGAGAAAAAGGGAAGAAAAAGAAAAAAGAAAACGGGATGGGACCCACACACCTCCGGGGGAGCTGAAGGAGAGGAGAGGTTACCACACCCAGGAGGCACCCTCACTGGAAGCAAGATATACTGAAATAGAGGGGGGCTTTGGGAGCTAGTGGAAGAAAGTGCAATGGCCAGTCTTTGGCAGGCAGGACACAGAGAGACTTGCACGGGCTGTCTGTGTCATAGCCCTGCATGTCCCAGCTTGAGACAGATGTCTGCCAGTGCTGGTGGGGTCTGGGTGCTGAAGCATGGGGTTAGGAGAGTGGACCCGGGAAGAGGACTGTTGTTGGCTGCACAGAGACAGCCTGAAGGGATGGGAGTGAGGAGCTCCGCATCCAAGAATGCTTCTGAAGGAAGCATGGACTGCCTTGGAAGTGAGGCGCCATTGTTGAGTGGCATGCAATGGACAGGGCTACCATCGCAGCCTCTCTCCCCACACTCCAGCCCCTGCCTCCATGGGCACTGGGAGGGACTCCCACCAGAGCGAGTGTGCGTGCCCAGCCTATGACTGCTTCCTGCCGGCCCCGGCATCTGCGGGCACTGGAGGGGGAAACCATCAGTGCAAGTATGTTTACTGCAGTCATAGTCAACTTATGCCCCTCCTGCCTGAGCAAGTACATGTGCACCAATTGGTTGCCACCTCTGGCGCATCCCACCTAAGCAAGCAAGCATGGCCCCCCTCACTTGTGATCTTTGCTCCCTCTCATCTGGGTGGGGAGCAGACCCCTGAGGGTGGCTCACATGCAGAGGTGGGGCCAAAACCAAAACTAAGCCCCAGGGGCTGTGCAACTAAGGAAGAGGAACTGAAACCTCTCTGTGCAAGCTATGGATTAAACCCCCAAGATTGGCCTGGTATATCCAACGTCTGCAGAACATCTGAATGGACAACAAGCACTCCCACAACTGAGACTGGTCGAGCTTTAGCAGCTGTGGACTTTGGGGACATGTACAAGTACAGTTTGGGCCAGGTCAGAATCTGAGCTGCCCCCACACTGCTATCAGCAGGTCCAGAGACCTAACTAGAGGTCTTGGTGGGCCTCCTGGGGAGATGAGGGTATGTGGATGTTCACTGTGGGGGCAAGGACACTGATGGTAGAGGTTCTAGGAAATTTTTTTTTTGTTGTTGTTTTAGTTATATTTTTAATTTTTAACATTTTTAATTAAAAAAATATATAGTTTTGTCTCTTTTAATATTTTTTGTTGTTGTCTTTTTTGTTTTTTGTGGGTTTTTTTATGCTGTTGTTTTGTTTGTGTCGTTTTATTTTTTATTTTCTTTGCTTTTTGTTGTTTTGCTTTTGCTTTTTGTTAGTTTCCTTTTTCTTGTTTTTGTTTGTTTGTTTGTTTGTTTCTTTAATTATTTTCTTCTTCTCTGGTTTCTTTGTGTTTTTCAAGTTTTTGGTTGCTTGTGTTTTTATTGTATGTCTTGGTTTTCCTTTGTCTGTTTGCTTTCTTCCCACCACCCCCCCATTTTATTTGGCCACACCATGTGGCTTGTGAGGTCATGGTTCCCTGGCCAGGAGTCAAGCCTGGGAGTGCCAAGTCCTGGCAACTGGACCACCAGAGAATTTCTAGCCCCAGGGAATATTGATAAGCGTGTGCTCTCCCCAAGATCCCCATCTCAGCGCCAAGATCCAGCTCACTCCCAACAGCCTGCAAGCTTCAGTGCTCCTGGATGCCTCAGGCCAAACAACCAGCAAGACAGGAACACAAAACTACCCATCAGCAGACAGGCTGTCTAAAGGTGTACTAAGTTCACAGACACACCAAAACACACCTCTTGGCACTACCTGGCAAACCAGAGACACAAGAGCCAGCTCTACCCACCAGAGTGCAGGCACTAGTCCTTACCACCAGGAAGCCTATGCAAGCCCTTGAACAAACTTCACCCAACAGGGGACAGACACCAGAAGCAAGAGGATCTACTACACTGTAGCCTGTGGAAAGGAGACCACAAAAACAGTAAGTCAGACAAAATAAGACAACAGAAAAATATGTTGCAGACAAAGGAGCAAGGTAAAAACCTAAAAGACCAAATAAATGAAGAGGAGATAGGAAATCTACTTGAAAAAGAATTCAAGTAAAGATAGTAAACATGACCCAAGATCTTGGAAACAGAATGGAAGCACAGATCAAGCAGATATAAGAAATGTTTAACAAGGACCTAGAAGAACAAATAAACACTTATGAACAATACAATAAATGAAATGAAAAATACAGCAGAAAGAATCAATAGCAGAATAACATATAAGTGAGCTTAAATACAGACTGGTAGAAATCACTGCCATGGAACAAAATAAAGAATGAAAAGAAAGAGGGCAGTCTCAGAGACATCTGGGACAATATTAAATGCAACAATATTCAAATTATAGGGGTCCCAGAAGAAGAAGAGAAAGAGAAAGGGTCTGAGAAAATATTTAAAGAAATTATAGTCAATAACTTCCCTAACATGGGAAAGGAAATAGTCACTGAAGTCCAGGCAGTGCAGAGAGTTCCATAGAGGATAAACCCAAGGAGAAACATGCCAAAACAAATATAATCAAACTAACAAAAATTAAATACAAACAAAAAATATTAAAAGTCACAAGGAAAAGCAACAAATAACGTACAAGGGAATTCCCATAGGGTTATCAGCTGAGTTTTTAGCAGAAATTCTGCAGGATAGAAGGGAGTAATGTGATATCTTGAAAGTGATGAAAGGGAAAAACCTACAACCAAGAATACTATACCCAGCAAGGCTCTCATTCAGATTCAATGGAGAAATAAAAAGCTTACAGACAAGCAAAAGCTAAGAGAATTCAGCACCACAAAAGCAGCTCTACAACAAATGCTAAAACGGAAAGCACAAGAGAAGAAAAGGACCTTCAAAAACAAACCAAAAACAGTTAAGAAAATGATAATAGGAACATACGTATCAATAATTTCCCTAAATGTGAATGGATTAAATGCTCCACCCAAAGGACACTGGCTCACTGAATGGATACAAAAACAAGACCCATATATATGTTGTCTACAAGAGACCCACTTCATACCTAGGGACACATACAGACTGAAAGTGAGGGGATAGAAAAAGATATTCCATGCAAATGGAAATCAAATGAAAGCTGGAATAGCAATACTTATATCAGATAAAATAGACATTAAAATAAAGACTGTTACAAGAGATAAGGAAGGACACTACATAATGGTCAAGGGATCAATCCAAGAAGTTATAACAATTATAAATATTTATGCACCCAAATAGGAGCACTTCAATACATAAGGCAAATGTTAACAGCTATAAAAGAGGAGATTGACAGTAACACAGTAATAGTAGGGGACTTTAACACTTTACTTACACCAATGGACAGATCATCCAGACAGATAATTAATAAGGGAAAACAAGTTTTAAATGACACAAGAGACCAAAAAGATTTAATTGATATTTGTAGGACATTCCATCTGAAAACAGCAGGTTACACTTTCTTCTCAAGTGCACACAGAACGTTCTCCAGCATAGATCACATCTTAGGTCACAAATCAAGCCTCAGTAAATTTAAGAGAATTGAAATCATATCAAGCATCTGTTCCACCCACAATGCTATGAGATAATAATTAAATTACAGGGAACAAAAATGTAAAAAACACAAAAACATGGAGGCTAAACAGTACATTACTAAATAACCAAGAGATCACTGAAAAATCTCAAAGAGGAAATTAAAAAGTACGTAGAGACAAATGGCAGTGAAAACACAACAACCCAAAATCTATGGGATACAGCAATAGCAGTTTTAAGAGGGAAGTTTATAGCAATACAATGCTACCTTAAGAAGCAAGAAAAATCTCAATTAACAATCTCACCTTACACCTAAAGGAACTAGAGAAATAAGAACAAAAAAACCCAAAGTTAATACAAGGAAAGAAATCATAAAGATCAGAGCAGAAATAAATGAAACAGAAACAAAGAAAACAATAACAAAGATCAATAAAACTAAAACCTAGTTCTTTGAGAAGATAAACAAAATTGATAAACATTTAGCCAAACTCACCAAGGAAAAGAGAGAAAGAGCTCAAATCAATAAAATTAGAATTGAAAAAGAAGTTACAATGGACACCACAGAAATACAAATCATCATAAGAGACTATTACAAGCAACTCTATGGCAATAAAATGGACAACCTGGAAGAAATGGACAAATTCTTAGAAAGGTATAACTTTCCAAGACTGAATCAGGAAGAAATAGAAAATATGAACAGACCAATTACAAGTAATAAAATTGAAACTGTGATTAAAAGTCTTCCAACAAACAGAAGTCCAGCACTAGGTGGCTTCATAGGTGAATTCTATTAAACATTTAGAGAAGAGCTAACACCTATTCTTCTCAAACTCTTCGAAAAAATTGCAGAGGAAGGAACACTCCCAAACACATTCTACAAGGCCACCATCACCCTGATACCAAAACCAGACAAAGATACTACAAAAAAAGAAAATTATAGACCAATAACACTGATGAATATAGATGCAAAAATCCTCAACAAAATACCAGCAAATAGAATCCAACAATACATTAAAAGGATCATACACCATGATCAAGTGGGATTTATGCCAGAGATGCAAGGATTCTTCAATATATGCAAATCAATCAATATGATACACCATATTAACAAACTGAAGAATAAAATCCATATAATGACCACAATAGATGCTGGAAAAGCTGTTGACAAATTTCAACACTGATTTATCATAAAAACTCTCCAAAAAGTGGGCTTAGAGGGAACCTACCTCAACATAATAAAGGTCATGTATGACAGACCTACACCTTACATCATACTCAATGGTGAAAAGCTGAAAGCATTTCCTCTAAGATGAGGAACAAGACACAGATGTCCACTCTTGCTCCTTTTATTCACATAGCTTTGGAAGTCCTAACCATGGTTATCAGAGAAGAAAAAGAAATAAAAATAATCCAGATTGGAAAAGAAGAAGTAAAACTGTCAGTGTTGGCTAATGACATGATACTACACATAGAAAATACTAAACATGCTACCAGAAAAATACTAGCACTCATAAATGAATTTAGTAAAGTTGCAGGAAAAAAAAAAAACATACACCGAAATCTCTTGCTTTCCTGTACATTACCAACAAAAGATCAGCAAAAAGATTAAGGAAACAATCACATTCACCACTACATCAGAAAGAATAAAATACATAGGAATAAACTGACATCAGGAGGGAAAAAACCTGTACTCAGAAAACTATAAGATACTGATGAAAGAAATCAAAGATGACACAAACAGATGGAGAGATAAACTCCATTCTTGGATTATCAATATTGTGAATCAATATTGTGAAATATCAATATTGTGAATCAATATTGTGAAAATGACTATACTACCCAAAACAGTCAATGCAATCCCTGTCGAACTACCAATGGCATTTTTCACAGAATTAGAATAAAAAGACTTACAATTTGTATGGAAACACAAAAGACTCCAAATAGCCAAAGCAATACTAAGAATGAAAAAAGAAGCTGGAGGAATCAGGCTCCCTGACCAGGCTATATTATAAAGCTACAGTCATCAAAACAATATGGTATTGACACAAAAAAAGAAATATAGATCAATGGAACAGGATAGAAAGTCCAGAGATAAACCCATGCACTTATGGTCACCTAATCTGTGACAAAGGAGGCAAGAATATACAATGGAGAAAAGACAGTCTCTTCAATAAGTGGTGCTGGGACAACTGGACAGCTACATGTAAAAGAATGAAATTAGAACACTTCCTAACAGCATACACAAAAATAAACTCAAAATGGATTAAAGACCTAAATGTAAGGCTAGATACTCTTCAAGGAAAACATAAGGAGAACACTCTCTGACATAAATCACAGCAAGATCTTTTTCAATTCACCTCTTAGAATAATGAAAACAAAAACAAAAATAAACAGATGGGATCTAATTAAACTTAAAAGCTTTTGCACAGGAAAGGAAACCATAAACAAAACAAAAAGATAACCCTCAGAATCATAGAAAATATTTGCAAACAAAGCAACTGACAAGGGATTAATCTCCAAAATATACAAATAACTCCTACAGCTCAATAGGGAAAAACAAATACCTGAATCAAAAAATGGGCAGAAGATCTAAATACAGATTTCTCCAAGAAGACATAGAGATAGCTAAAAAGCACATGAAAAGATGCTTAACATCACTAATTATTAGAGAAATGTAATTCAAAACTACAATGTGGTATCACCTCACATCAATCATAATGGCCACCACCAAAATATCTACAAACAATAAATGTTGGAGAAGGTGTGGAGAAAAGGAACCCTTCTAAACTGTTGGTGGGAAATCGAACTGATAGAGCCACTATGGAGAACAGTATGGAGATTCCTTAAAAAACTGAATATAGGGCTTCCCTAGTGGTGCAGTGGTTGACAGTCCACCTGCCGATGCAGGGAACACGGGTTCGTGCCCCAGTCCGGGAGGATCCCACATGCTGCGGACTGGCTGGGCCTGTGAGCCATGGCCACTGAGCCTGTGCTCCACAACAGGAGAGGCCACAACAGTGAGAGGCCCGTGTACTGTAAAAAAAAAAACAAAAAACAAAACTGAATATAGGCAATCCCACTCTTGGGTGAATATCTGGAGAAAACCATAATTCAAAAATATACTTGAACCCCAATGTTCATTGCAGCAATATTCACAACAGTGAGGACATGGAAGCTACATAAATGTCCATCAACAGAGGAATGAATAAAAAAGATGTGGTACATAGATACAATGGAATATTGCTCAATCATAAAAAGGAACAAAATAATGCCATTTGCAGCAACATGGATAGACCTAGAGATTTTCATACTGAGTCATACCGAGTGAAGTATGTCAGACAGGGAAAGACACATATCAAATGATATAACTTATATGTGGAATCTAAAATATGGTTACAAATGAACTTATCTACAAAACTGAAATAGTTCTACAGATGTAGAAAATAAACTTATGGTTACTGGGGGTGCAAGGGGGGAGGGATAAATTGGAAGACTGGGATTGACAAATACACACTACTATACATAAAATAGATAACTAATAAGGACCTACTGTATAGCTCAGGGAACTCAACACTCCTTAATGGTCTATATGGGAAAAGAATCTATAAAAGAGTGGATATATGTATTTGTATAACACTCACTTTGCTGTACACCTGAAACTAACATAATATAGTAAATCAATTATACCCCAATAAAATTTTTTTAATGAAAAAATAAAAAGAAATTACCAATTTTTTCCTGTTCATCTTATGTTTTTTACAATTTCCTTATTTGAATTTGTATCAAAATAAAGTCCTTACATTTAGATTAGTTGATATGTCTCATAACTGTATTTTAATACGTAGGTTACTATTCCATCTTTATTTTTTCTTTCTTGCAATAAACTTTTTTGAAAAAAATGTGATATTTGTCCTGTAGTATTCTCTGAAGTCTGGATTTTGCTGAATTTTTCCTCATAGCATTTTTAAACACGTTTTTTGTCCTATGCATTTCCTGAAATTGTTAATTAGGTAGGTAGTAGGGGTTGGCAAATTATAGACTATGACCAAATACAGCCTGCAGCTTATTTTTATTAAAAAAAAATATTGGAAAATAGCCACAACCATTCATTTATGTATTGTGTATGGTTTTTGTCACTTAAAAAGTCAGAGTTGAGTAGTCATAACAGACCTCATGGTGAATAAAACCTAAAGTATTTACTTTCTGACTCTACAGAAAATATTTTCTGCCCCTTATTTTGAAGACTGAGGTTTTTTTCAAATTGTTTTTGTTTTGTACACTTCATATTTGGATTGAAGACCTTTTAGGAAGAAATAATACCCAATCGACTCCCTTTTTGTTGTGTTAAAAATCATTAATGAGCATTTCCTGGATCTATTAAATTTTAGAAAATGCCTAAGTATATACAAGCTGATTCTTTCAGTGCCATGACCTAAAACTATTTCTTTGAGTTCTGATTATTATAAGGAACCTGCAAATATTTCATTAATATAACTCTTTGCATTATTTTATAGGGTGAAATTTTACAAAAGTTTTGAAAATATGGACTGATGAAAAAAATGTCAGATTGAATTGGGATTGAATCATGGCTTCAGAAATGAAAGTTCTTAATATGGTTGTGAATAAATTTTCTAATATATAAAACAGAAAATATAATTTGTATATATATGTACATATATAATAGGTGTATATATAATATATATATTATGAAATGTTATGTCAAAGGAGTGAAATTCCAGTACTCCATCCAAATCATGACTAGTATAAAATATTTTACCACCATGATATGCATACTCTAAAATTAACATCAGAAACTCAGCTTTCCAGTTTCTTCTATTAGCCTAAATCAATCATATTATTTTTTCATTTCTCATTCCTCAGTCTTCTAACATATAAAAATACATTTTAGAATCTTAAACATGTTTTTCATTATAAATTTTGTACAAATTCATTAAAAATTAGAAAAGATAAAACATTCTTCTTAGTGCCAAGATACAAACTAAATACAATTAATTTTTACATTTTCTTTCAACTTATTTTCTTATTTTCTCTAGAATTAATTATAATGTATAAAATTATTTGATCTTGCATATGCTTATACCATAATATCCTTCCATGTTTCCTGTCATTTTAATTATTAAATGTTAATAGTTAATATTAAAATATTTCATTTAGTATTTGGGAACAATTCAATTTACTATTACTCTATGTTGAATACATTTCCCATGTTTTTTGGTTAAAACACCTTGCATTAAACATAGTAACCTCCTAATTTTTTTCTTCTTTTGGATCAAAGCTCTTGTCTTTAACTCCAACTCCAATATGTGGAACATTAATGCATCTCTTTCTTTTGACTGATTTTGTTTTTTTAATTTTATGTCACATTGCATCTTTACATGGCTTACAATGCTTTACTCTTGCATGTAGAGAACGATAGAGGTGATGCAGGTTATGTGTGTGTGTGTGTGTGTGTGTGTGCACGCATGTGTGTGTGTTTACATTTGTATTCTCCCCCTTCCACCTGAGGGAACATTCTTCCTTCTGTAAGAGACTAGAGTTAGAGGTTGATCAGTCTGACACAGTCAGAAGTGAGCTGTTTAGGAATTTCATTGTGGTTCTAGCCCTTCTAGGACATTCTTGAAATTTAAACACTAGGCATCAAAGGAGATCTTTTTTTTTGTCTACATACCCCCCATCTTATGCCTCCATAATCACCCTGAGACAAAAATAAAAATATACTACTACTGGTAGTAATAACACAAAACACTTAATAAACTTACTATTTTCCAAGCACTATTTTAAAAACTGTATATATATTAACTTATTAAATCCTTACAAAAAATTGATAAGATCTATTATTACCATTTTATAGATAAAATTTATGTAATGTGCTAAAATCATACAAATATAAGTAGCAGAGGAAGAAATATTATAAATATAAATATTATAAATTTGTCTGGGGTACAGATAACAGGGTGGGTTTTTTATTGTTTTTGGCCAGAACTTCACGCAGCACACGGGACTTCCCTGATCAAGGATCTTGACTAAGGGTCAAACCCGCATCCCCTGCAGTGGAAGTGCAGAGTCTTAACCACTGGATCACCAGGGAAGTCCTGTTTTGTTTTGTTTTGTTTTTGTTTTGTTTTTTGTTACGTGGGCCTCTCACTGTTGTGGCCTCTCCCGTTGTGGAGCAACAGGCTCCGGATGCTCAAGCTCAGCGTCCGTGGCTCATGGGCCTAGCCACGGACCGGGGTATGAACCTGCATCGGCAGGCAGACTCTCAACCACTGCGCCACCAGGGAAGTCCCTGTTTTGTTTTTTAATGAAACAGAAATTTGATTTTAAGCCGTCTAGTAACAAGAATAATCTGTAATTTATATTCCTTGGGCCTGCAAAGGTGCAGGGAAACAAGGTTTTCAACCTGCGGGCTCAGTAAGGAAACTAAGTTAAAATAATAATAATCGTAGTAATAATTAACCTTTGCTGAGACCTTGTGGATTTGTGCCAGTTTACTTCTCATTCTGAGCACATGGGAAGATTGTATTACTTATTCCCTCAGATTTAATTATGATCATATGACTTACTTTGGCCAATTAAAAGTAAGCAAAAACAACGTGCTCCTTTCAGTCAAAGTATTCATGATCCAGAATAAATTCACTGTGTACTTTTAGTCTTGCCACAGCATCTTGTATGGATCCCTCTGTTAGGCTCATGAATGATGCTGTATGAAACAGAGATGGCTGCTGCTCTGCAGAGGACATATTTAGTAAAAGTAAATCTTTATCTTTAAGGTCACTGTTGTTTAAAGTTTGTTACAGTGGAATAACTTAGTTTATCCTTATAGTGTAGTTGGAATTACTTTTTGTCAGCACACGTTAAACTTGGATAAGCCTTTGTGATTTGCCCTGGCTCACTTAGGTAGACATAATATTCAACACAAAAGATCTCAAAAGAAATGTATATTTCTATGCCATTTCTTTTAATTAAGCTTATTAAAACATATTTAGAAACTGTAGATGTTTTTTATAAATGAAAACATAAAAAGAGAATTATCATTATGAGTAGTCCCCTAAAATCTGTTACTATATTTATGTATGTGCTTACATTTTGAAACCCAGTAGTATGTGTGTAATATGAAAATATTAAATGTTCAACAGTTTTTACAGAATTTCTTTAAAATATTTCTCTGTCTCATCTTCCATTTTTATCCTTACATTTACTATGCAGCAGAAACAGCTACATTCACATATTTTAGACATTATTTTAGGACTGGTTTATATCTCTAAATAAGCTAGTATTGCTATATTTATTTTTAAAACATATGTATTCTTTTCCCTCAGTGAAGAATAAGCATTTAATTTGTTTCTGTTTCTAACTACAATACACACTCATCACTTTCCACCCATCACCCCATCCTCTCATTATGATTTGTCATAATTCTGTTTAAATAAATATTTGTATTTATTTCATGATTACTGTAAGTATGTTATTCAGATCTAAGTAACAAACTTTAATTTTTGAGTCCCTGCACTCTATAAAAATGTCTATATTAGACTAACAGTTGAATGATAGTTTGTATGATTATGGATCTAGTTTAGTTTTCACTTTTCTTCTGAATTTTTAAGGTATTTTCCACTTCTTTTTAGTTTCTATTGTTTCTCATAAAAAGCCTGAGGAGATACTAATGATTGTGTCTCAGTGTGTAGACTTTTTTTTTTTTTAAATTTGGAATATTATAGGATCTTCCCATTTAACCCAATATTCTGAAATTTCACAAATGTATGCCTTTGGCATTAGTCTAGTTTTGTCAACTTGTTATGCACATTTAATGAAGCATTAAAATTAAAAAAATGCATGCCCTTAATATCTATAAAAACTACTCAAATTACTTATTTTTTTTCTTTTTAATCTCATGTAGTTTCTTCTTCAAACTCCTATTATTTGGATATTTGAATTAATGGAACGTGTCTGTCATTTTCTTATACTTATTATCCTCTTCTCCATTATTATCTTTTTCTTTGTTTTTTTATTTTCTCATCTTTCTGCAAGATTTTCTCAACTTTACCTTTCAACCATAGTATTGAGTTTTTAATTTCCAATTGCAAAACAATGTCCTTTTGTTTATACATATATATAATACATATACATGTACACACATACATTTATGTGTATACCCACATATATTATATATAATCATCCTGTTTGCTTCATGAATGCAATATCTTCCCTTCTTTTTCTTGAGAATTTGTCTTTTTTTTCTTTCTAGAATCTAATTTTATTCTATCATTCCCTTTTTTATTTTTATTTTTATTTATTTATTTTTTTATTTATAAGGCGATCTCCGCGTCTTACTCTTCCGCCATCTTCAAGGTCCCCCCCATGTAATTCATTTTTCCCCTTTTTTAAATAGACTTCATTTGTTAGCTTAAAGGTTTGTTTTCAAAATGTTATTTTCTCTATAGCTCAGAGAATTGCTAATCAACTAGTCATATACTTTTATATATGAACAGAGGATAAGATATCTAAAGAACAAAACTTTGTTAAGGATTGAGGAGACCAAAAAGGAAGAAAAGAAAAACATGCTTGACAGAAACAAAGAAAATGAAATTTGGCAAAATTGACTTTAAATAGAGATGCAAAAAGAGACGCTTTGTTCTACCCTTTTCAGAGAATAATTCTCAGGTCTTTTTTCCACAGTAGAATATGGCAGATACCAGCTTTCTTTGATATTGTACAGCATCAAGAAATGTAAAATATTCTTTGCAGTCTGTTGATTAAATCTCCTTATTTTAGCCTAATTTTTGCCCTCTTCCACATTTTCAGTGGTAGGTGAAAGTTTTGGGAATATTTTGAGGTATAAACTCAGTCATTTCTTAGCTTTCCTCAGTGCTAACCAAGGATTCAATTTGGGTAGCTTTTCTAAATAGTTTTAGGACAGATCCATTTTATTTCCAACATTAATAGTTTCGTTGATGATATGTCATTTACTGTTCTCCTTTCTGGGTGTTTACTATAACATAAATAAATAAACAAATAAAGTTACAGATATAATTTTTTTTTATCTTTACCATTGCTATAATGGTTTTTGAGGATATAGAAGAGTAGATATATGTATTCAAATTCCTTCTTAATTGGGAGGTATGCTTTTTTTGTTTACATTACATTGTCAGAGTTTCTCCAAAACTTTTAATTCTTTTAGGAAAACAATTTTAATACTGTGTTGGTATTCCATCATATTGAAATAGTTTATACCTTATTTAATCACTTTTTGTTGCATAATTATTTTCCCACATCTCATTAAAAATATTGAAAATCTTTTAATATATTTTGAAAAATGTGAATCCTATAACATTTTTCCAGTCACAAATTCTTCAATTCATAATTATCCATATTTTCAACTTTCTTCTCTTATACCCTAAACTTAGTTGTAAAGACAGTTGAATTTATTTTTAAGAGCTTAAATATAAATAACAGCAATTTATTTTCAGAACACAAACAAAATGCCAGAGTAGGCAGCTCTTAGCTCTTGCTCCACCCCCTCCCCCTTACGGAAACATCAAAAACAAGCAGAAACTATCAGAACCAACTTTGTTAGAACTCTGAAAGAGTCAAAGGTTTACAGCAACCAAGAAAAAGCTGGATTAAGAAAAAGGCAACTTCATAATGGTAGGAAAACTGCAACATTTTTATCTGTGCTTGCCCCACCACTTTCCCAGTGCAGTGTGCTCTCAAAGAGGGAAGTCTGAGTTCCCAGTGTGGGACTCTGGTCTGCGGTTTAAGAGAGCATAAATTTATTTGAAAAGTTTTGTGCGTGTCTGTTCTAATCTGTCTGAGGACTACCTGAAGGATTTTGTGTTTGGCTCTGATTTGACTAATGTGGTTTTCAAGCTGGAAATGGTGCATTACTTGAAAACACTGCAAGCAGAACTAAGGACTCACAGGTAACCTGACATTAAAACATTACAATGGAAACATACAATAGACCACCTGGGAGAAAACTCTGCTGAACGTGTCTTTGGGAAATTAGGACATGCAAATGTATATAGGAGAATTTAGAAGGTCACAACATGCCCAAGAAAAGACATGAGAAAACCCTAAATTTTCACCTGGAGCTGATTCCTAGGCTCAGTGTAAGCACTGGTGGTCCAGTGGCTAAGACTTTGCACTCCTACTGCAGGGGGCCCGGGTTCGATCTCTGATCAGGGAACTAGATCCCACATGCATGCCACAACTAAGAGTTTGCATGCTGCAACTAAAGATCCCGCATGTCACAATGAAGATCTCACATGCGGCAACGAAGATCCTGCATGCAGTAACTGAGACCTGGTGCAGTCAAAATAAATAAATAAATAAATATTTTAGAAAATTTTTAAAAAGTCGAATGAGTGCTCCAGCACAGAGCCTATTTGCAAAAATTGGGAGAGGTGTTTGTTTATTTGTTTTTTTTTTTTTTTTCTCCCAAAGAATGCACAGGAAAGCAACTAGAGCAATAAACAAATGCATCAAAACTACAGGGTGTAAAATCAACACATTAAAATCAGTTGTGCTTATATGTACCAGCAATGAACAACCTGAGAAGGAAAATGAGAAATCAGTACCACCTATAATATCATGTAAAAGAATAAAATAGCTCAGAGTAAATTGTTAAAGAAGTGAAAATCTTGTAAAGGAATGTAAAGATATCCTACATTTATGGACAAGAACACTTGATATTGTTCTACTCAAAGCAACTCACAGATTCAATGCAATCCATATTAAAATTCCAACAGCACTTTTTTGCTGCAATGGGAAAGCCAATCATCAAATTCACATGGAGTTGCAAGCAACTTAAATAGCCAAAATAATCTTAAAAAATAGGAACAATGATGAAAGACTCACATTTCCTGATTTCAAAACCTAGTACAATGCTACAGTAATCAAAACAGCGTTTCACTGGCATAAGAATAGACATATGCACTAATGGAATATATTGATAATTGAGATATGTCATTAAAAGCATGAACAACAAAAGAAAAAACATGCAAATTATACTTCATTGAAATTAAAAACTTGTGAGTATAAAAGGACATGATATACTCACAAGTATACATCTATGATACAACATAGATGGATCTTGAAAAAGTTATGATAAAGTGAAATAAGCCAGACACATAAAGAAATTATGGTATGTTCCTTCCACATGAAATACCTACAATAGAGGAATAGTGGCAAAAAGTAGATTACTGGTTACCAGGGTTTGGAAATTGTGGAGAATGTTATTACTAAATGGTAACAGAGTTTCTGTTCGGAATGATAAAAATTTTGGAAACCAATAGTGGTGATTGATAGATTACACAGTACTGTGAATGTAATTAATGCTATTGATTTGTACCTTTAAAAGTGGTTGAGGGTTTCCCTGATGGCACAGTGGTTGAGAGTCCGCCTGCTGATGCAGGGGACACGGGTTCGTGCCCCGGTCCGGGAAGATCCCACATGCCACGGAGCGACTGGGCCCGTGAGCCATGGCTGCTGAGCCTGCGCATCTGGAGCCTGTGCTCCACAACGGGAGAGGCCACAACAGTGAGAGGCCCGTGTACCGCAAAAAAAAAAAAAAAAGTTGTTGAAATGGAAGAGATATTGTATATATATTGTAACACATTAAAATCTTTTTTTTATTATGTCCAAATTTCTTTAGGTGGATATTATAGAATTAAATTTTAAGTTGCTATGAAATGCATGTTTGTATGTGCTTATGTGATATTTTCTAAAAGGTACAATAGCAGAGAAAGAACAGCTTGTCACTTAAGTGTGAGCTGTCAGTCTTCAGCTTTCAAGAGTCAGACTGTTAATGCCATGCAAAATCTTGGAGCCATACCTTGCTAGTGAACATACTTAGGAAGGTTACTTATATTGCTCTTTTCTCAGTTTCTTCATCTGTAAAATAAGCTTAAAATTTTCCATACAAGATTCTTTTGAGGATATAATGGCCAAACTTATGCAAAACACCTAAGGGAGCATAGAGTAAGCTCAAAAATGCTAGCAATTATTATACTGCCTGAATTTACACTGGATGGTATTATTAAAATATTGTCAAAATATTCAGGATAACAAACCTACACTGACTTTCAAGTGAAGAAATTTCTATTGGTATGCCTATACATGACAAGTTAACAAAATAGAAATCTTAATTAAGTATCTGAAGAATTTCAACCCTCTCATTTAACTGATAATATAAAATCATACTGGAACAAAAGAACAACACCCCCACTCTGAATTACATCAATAATCTCATAACCTTCTATCAATTTCACAAGTATAAATAATTTTTCAACTCTGTGAAGAATATGGAGCAAAACAAAAATAACGTGTAAAAATAAACATAAAATAGACTCATAAGCCAATGAATTTATAACATACTTTGAATAGTGCCTAGTAAATTTTAATGTAGGCCTTTATATTTTGAAATACATATCTATTAATGATGATTACACCTCAAGACAGCAGAAATTTGAAAAACAAATACTAGTGAGCTCTTTTAAAGCAGCTTCATGTAGTTTCTAGCAAGCTACATCATCTGAACAAATGGCAAATACTATCTCTGATAGCTGAACAATTTAACAACCTGCTGGGTCACAGATGCACAAATCCTAATACATACAGAATATAATCTTGCCAAACACAGAGACTCACTGTTAATTGCTTTTTTCTTCCTGTAAGTTATGTTTACAATTTTTTGCATGTTCTTAAATGGCTGAAGATTTACCCACAGGACATTATGTCAATTTATTTTTCATCTATGTGTGATACCAACTCTAAAATCTCTTTTTAACTGTATTATTTCAGTTTTTTTTAAAAAATAATATTCTTCATGGAAAATCAGTAGTGGGTAGTGAATGATGTAGTTAATATATTGGGGTTCCTTTTGTAGTTTCTAAGAAATGTACAGGTTCTGTGTGGCTACAGCTGTAATATTAGTTGATGTACTGCTGATGAAAAGATTTTTAAAAATCAGTGGTACAGCAGTTTAGTACTTACAGATCACTTTTCACACTCACAAATTATAATAACACTCTTTATCAGTAGCACAAAAATGACATCCTATGAGACTTGCTAAAAGAACACATGAGAGATCACCATTATATAAACATAATTAGTTCTAAAAAAAAAAAAAAAGACACTTTAAAGTAGTTAAAGCATTCACCATAATTTCATAGAATAATGGTTTAAAAAAGATGTGACTATGATTTTATCTAGAAAATGCATCTAAAATAATATAAATAGTTAAAATAATTCAATTTATCTTATACGGTACAATAGGATAAGGTTATTTTAATGGCATTAATTATTGAATACTTCAAAAATGAATTAAGCTAACTTGTGTTTGTGTATTTGTTTGGGTTTGTAATTTTGTCAAAATTTAATAGCATATTACATTGTGATTGTTTCAGAGAACAATCACAAAGAAGACCATTTTGCCAAAATATTTTAGGGCTTCATCAAATTTCCCAAGGACCTCTTTCAATTCCTTGATAGTCAAATCATTCTCTTTTGAAGCACATATTCTATCATCATTCTTGCCAATATTTTTCTTCAATTTTTGACCAGTCTAACTCTGCTACACCCTCATTTGTCAAAGACTTTCTTTACTTGTGACACAAATAATTGTTATTTTACTTCATCAGGTTCATGAAATCATGTAGTTCTTATAAGATTGCAATTCCACTTTGCATTATACTACATGGGTTTGTCAGATGTATACAGTAATCCAAAATCAAAAGGAAAATGACTGAAAAAGATGTTGCTCAGTGTATTGGAATAAATATTTTTGGGAAGCAGAAGGAAATTAGAAGTGGGAACCAGTTAAATCTGTGTTATTAGTAAATAATGTCATGCTATGATGACTTTTATTATCTACCAAAGTTGTACATAATAGCTACTTGGGCACTGAAAAATTCTCATAGACCTGGAAATTTGAGTAGAATTTTTGCATCAAAGCTTGATTTATCATTTTTTTGGTTTTCTAAAACTGAAAAAAATCACTAATTATGTTTAAAAGACTTTCAACTTCATCTTACAATGGCTAGTGAATAAGGCACCTTTGCTTATCATGGAAATTTTGATGACATATCTGAAGTCTAATAGTTGAAACGCTAACTGAAATAATGTATTCATTTATACATTTATGCATAATATTTCTGGAAAGGGGTCAACCATCTTTTATTTGAATATCAATCCTTAAATGCAGTTTATTACTCCACTACATTAGCTCATTTTATATTTAACTTTTCTCATTGTCAGAAAATACATCCTAACATTTGTTCTATATTAGAAAGCAGTCTCTCGACACACATTCTTTTGTTGACTCTACTTAAGAATTCTGCACCTATGCAGACTTAGGCAC
>NW_020174043.1:137055-145346 GCF_003031525.2 Neophocaena asiaeorientalis asiaeorientalis | reverse complement strand
TATATATACACACATGTATGTATACATATATATAAAGTTTACAATTTAATATGCTGCTTTAAGTGTTGTCTCTTCCAGGCTAAAGTTCTCTATTTCCTTACATCTTTCCACATGACATCTTTATGCCCCATTGTTACAATGTCTGGATTCAATTTGTTTGTAGATGTCCATCTTAAAATGAGGTATCCAGAACTAATCAAGTCCTTTAAGATACATCCCTCAAGGGTATAAAAGGCGTTAACTAATTTTGTGATCGTTTTCTCAAAGAATAAAACATTCTTATTTCCTAAAGTTCCTGCTTGTGTTGAAACTGACAAGTAGTGATCTGTTATAACCTTTTCTTAATGTGACTTATGCCTCATATAATTTCTCTTACCTCAAATCCTACTTGTGAAAAGCAGAATGTCTTTTTTTTTTTAAATGACTGTATCTTATCTCTACTGCCACAATGTGTCTCTTTTTAATCAGTTTGTGTCTGTAAAATACTGAAGTACATTACACATATCAATTATGCGGGCACAACATAAAAAATTTCCAAAATATCTTGTCATAAAATAATACTTACGGTCCCCCTAAATTTATTTTTATTTTTATTTTTTTGCGGTATGTGGGCCTCTCACTGCTGTGGCCTCTCTCGTTGCAGAGCACAGGTTCCGGACGCGTAGGCTCAGAGGCCATGGCTCATGGGCCCAGCCGCTCCACGGCATGTGAGATCTTCCCGGACTGGGGCAGGAATCCGTGTCCCCTGCATCGGCAGGTGGACTCTCAACCACTGTGCCACCAGGGAAGCCCGGTCCCCCTAAATTTAATATGAGATTAAAACTTTAAAACTCTATATGTTTTATATACCCTATACATTCTCCTTCATTCATAAGAGTAGATCACAATTTTTCTCATAATTCCTACCCTTTATACGAATTCAAATCTGATTTAAATATATTTGCTGGAAAAGAACAAGAATTATAATATACACATTCTTTTAACTTCCAAATTATTAGATTTTATGACTTTTGATTTAAAAATTTACATAAACAACATGCTCCCAAAGAATATGAAGAGTATAGAAGTAAGACAATTGTAATTACAAAAACATTCTGGTTCCTGCAGTAAGCCCAGAAATCCCAATCTTACAACCAAACAGAGTACATGATTTCAAAGAGTGTATATTATAGAGGGAGAGAAAGAAAACAGATGAGTAAAAATTGTTTTAAGTTGTAATAAATATTATAGCAAATATGAAACATAAACAAAATGAAAATCTAGTGAAGGGCCTACTTTTCACAGGATGGTCAGAAATTTTCTGACTAGGCAACGATTCAGCTGAAATAAATATATATATATATATATATATATATATATATATAGAGAGAGAGAGAGAGAGAGAGAGAGAGAGAGAGAGAGAGAAAGAGAGAGAGAGAGAGAGAATCAGCTAGTTTGTGCAAGAGGCAGGACACACATTCTAGAAATAAGAATTTTAAAGCATCTATTCTTCACTAGAAGAAGTCTGCTATTAGAAGACATTGAGATATCTTCAAATTTTTGTGGAGAAGAAATCCAACACAATGAAATTCTCAATTCAAAAAAATTGTTATTCAAGAGTGGGGACAAACCAAAAATATATTTAAATGCTACAAGAGAAGGTTTACAACTCAAAGATTTTAGAGTAATAATTACAGTGTCCTTAGGAATAAGGTGAGAGACTGAATATACAAATGGACAATGGCCAGACTATATACGAGAATGGGACTCTCACCCCAAAACTCTGCAGCAAACATTCCAGGAAGCCAAACAATAAATTCTGGGGCCATTTGTCCAGGAATGACCAAGACCTGGTCACCAGCTACCAACCTCCCTATAATTTGCCTGTATTTCTCTAACACAGCACAAAACAGATGAAACCAAATATGCTTTCCCAACCAATTACATAAGATGTCCCATTTCTACTTAGTCTTCCTCCAGTTTCCCCATGACAACAACCTCCAATAAGAACACACCTGAAGTCTTTGAGCCTTTGAGTCTCTGCCAAAGAAAATGGTAGTGGTTGCCCAGCTTGATATAGTAATCACTGAATGAATAGTCTTGCTTATTCTCAGTTGCATGATTCAAGTTTATTTTCAGAAAAGAAATAGGAAATTTAAAAGACTGACTTGGATGGATGACAGAAGGAACAGGGAACAGAGACTAGTAAATATATAGGCAAGTCAAAACAAACATTGCTTGTAGAACAATAATTCTGATAATTATATTAACTAATGGGGTTTAGAAAAAAAGGAAGAACTAAAATACAAGATGGTAATAATATAGATGGCATGATGAGGTAACTCACCCAAATGTCCTCATCTTATTCTGATAGAAGGGTTATATTTACTATTTGTTAAATCAAGTATTTACATGAACAATTTAAGAATAAATATGCAATGACTTATGAAATGAAGAGAAAAAAAGAGACAAAAATCAAGAAAACTTTAACAATTCTTTAGATAGCAGAAAATATATAGATATAGATTTCACAGAACCCTGGATAATACTAGAGAAGGCAAAAAGCTGAGGTTATTATAAGATTCCTATTTTGCTTTCCTAGAAAAATTTGATATGTCTATCTGAACATCTGTCACAGTTTCTGTGAAAGTTAGTAATCTTCTTTTTCAACATCTATGGCCACATCAGTTTCTTCACAGAGTGCACCCTTCATTCACAAGTGGATTTCATTTGAGCTTGACATGTGCATGTCAGAGAGAACAAATATTGCTATGCCCATCACATGGATGAGAGTACTAATATATATATATATAGTTTCTGTAAATCTTGTAAGTAATTTAAGTAACACAAATGGTAGAATGGCTACTAGTCCTCAGGTGGAACTTAAGACAATGTATTCTTTTCAGCATTCTAGTAGCCTCCATATTGATTGCCAATGAATCATATGCTTTATTCTCCAGACAAATGAGATTGAGAGTAAGATATACTCAGCATATTAGAAACTCAAAGAACAGTCTCTGTGTTGGACACAAAGTGACATTTTAACATTATTATTCAATTAGAAAACTTCCTATTAGTATTATGAAAGTCATTCAAAAATGATGCCAGTGACATCTACCAACATGTTAATCAGATATGATTTGATTGTCCCAAGCACTTCTTGCTCAGTGAATTTGATCTTTTGCCAAGGTGGAATTTAAAGAAAAGGATGCTGGAGTAAACACTACAAATCTTGCAAAGTGAAAAGTGGATAATTCAATGTAAGATAATCTCTCAAAGTAGTATTTTTTTCTTTAACATACAGGTGAAGAGAATATTTCCATAGCTAAAGCATGTTTTAAAATGTTCTCTCCTGCAATTTTATTTTCTGAACTTTGTATTTTTCTAATGACAAATATGTCTTTTGCTTTGTTTTTAAGAACATTAAAAATATATGTATTTCACCATGTGTAATTTATTTCTGCTTATATTTTATAGAGAGGCTTATGATACTTAAAATCTTATATCTGAAATAAGTTAACTCCAAGTTAATTTTTTAAAATATTTACTTATTTGCCTTAAAGACTACTTTAAAACTTAAACTTCCAAAATCAGTAATAGTCCAGACTGACAATTTTATTATTATTTCTTAGCTTCTGGACACATTTGAGTATCAGAATTCTAATCATGAAGACCCTTTTAGCATCACAAAATTAATCTATAACTAGATTATGGCTACCAGCTAATATTTATTTCTATAAACTGAAATAGCATATTATATTACTATTCTGATATTTAATTTACTTCCCATAGATTATTTTTGAATATGTGGCTATCGAAGATAAGAGAATGTTAATAATGTTAAACAGTTTAGCCTAAAGCATAAACATCTTTAATTCATATATTTGATAAGAAAGTTAACCTAAAGAATCCAAACATAAAATCCTTTCATTCATTGTATATCTTTGAAAGAAATTCAAACGTACTTACGGTCCAATTAATTTTAGATAATACACATCTTTTCCAAGTAAAATTAAAATTAAACAGAGAAAAATATTTTATTTAACATACTGTTGTGAAAAATAATTATGTTGAGGCTGCTAGTTTGCTTACCTTTGAAATTTCTAAGATATGGGAAAGAGTAACACATAGTTTTCTATTTTATTGATAATTTTTTGAGCTTTTGAGTTCTAGTTTTTCTTCTTTCACAATCTCAAACTTTTATTCATGTATTCATTTACCCTATATGTACACATTGATTAGCCATTATATGCCAGAGACATATTAAGCAGTAATGAGGAAGATAAACTTACACTGTACCATCATGGACATATGCCATGGTTTCAAAAATATCTAAAGCATCATCTTTTTTCACTACTTTAAAAAGGTTGAAATATAAAATAAAATTCAGCCATCAAACTAAGTGAACATGAGAGAAAACTATATATCCACTTTTTGAACACTCAGTTTTTACATATTATATATGAAAATATTATTTTGCTAAAATGAACATAAAGCACATATTTGCTTTCTATTTTTAGAAATGTAATACAGTATCAGATTGATATACAACTATCCAGATACTTAATTCCTCTATATAAATTATTAATATTATTTTCTTTTTAAGAAACAATGTATGAGGAAAGACATGAAATTTTATTAACTACACAGTATTCTTCAATTACACTATAGAAAAATGATTTTATCCTTGGGTTTCCAAAACATATCAGTTCACAAAAGATCAGAAATATATATGTATCTGCCTCAATTTCTTACTAATAATATAGCATATAATATTAAATTAGATTAATGTTGAATAATGACTATATGAAATTTTATACATGCTAGATTTCCATTGGTTAATAATCCATCATAACTCCCCAGTTTTATTATGTATTTTACAAAAAAATACTTCAAAGCTCAGAAATGTATAATTAAATTTACAAATTTTGTTTTTTCTAAGGCTTTCACCAAATAGGAGTTGGTTAAAAGAAGCAGCAGGCAAACAAATTACCCCTACTGTAGTTTAGTTGTGATAAATATGTAGGTTACACTTTATTTTAAAGTGTTATTTGTCCCATGTATACCTGCAAGCCTACCAAACTCAGATATGTTTATGGGCTTGGATGTAACATTGGCAACTATTCAATGCAGTCACTGTATGGCCCACACTGAAAATTCATAAAGCAAAGAAGCTTTCACTACACATCTTCTTTATATATTAAGAATGAATAAAATAGCTATACTCACAATGATCAATGAATATGACTTCACATTGAGCAGGATCTTTGAAATATGAGATGAGCTGATGGGTTATAATTTTTTCTTTGTAGGACTTAGCCTTTAGGATATTAAATATATTGATGAGGATAATGTAAATGACAGCATATTCCAGAGATTTCAGTGGTCACTTGCTTTTTGTAGAAATGCCTGTTTAGATGAAACAGTGATAATTTTTTAACTAAAAGAAATTTGGAAGATAAAGAGCTTTGTTGAAAAAGCTCTTTCTTTTCCTTTTGAAATTTTTAATTGGTTCCAGAGGCACCTCTTAAATTTATTAGCCAGTCTTTTTAAAAATAATAATAATAATAATAGTAACTTTTCACTTTGCCTACTGTTTTTCTAATTGATTACTTTAGATTTCTTCCACAATTAAGAAAAATCTATTTCTCCTACTTAAAAATAAGGGGGGAGGGAACTATTTTACTAACAGAACATACCTAAGAAACCTCAACTCCTTTCATTTAATACCTATTGCTCTCATTTAGATAAACCCCCTAAACTGTTTGTGTTAAAAGTACAAAGACCAATATTCTTGTAATAGTGTGAGTTTACCTGACGTTCACTAGATATGGACATGTGTGACATTACTTCCTTCCCTGCGGGTTCTTAAGTCTTCCTAGATTCTCGTGGTTTGCCGGCAAGCTTTAGCGTTCCTTGGCTTGTAGCAGCATAACCCCACCCTCTTGCTTCCTTGTTACATGGTGTTCTCCTTGTGTGTCTCAGACTTCGTATGGTTTTGTTGTTATAAGGACACTAGCCATATTGGATTAGGGGTCCATCTTACTCAAGTATGATGTCCTCTTAAGTAATTGCATCTACCCTATTCCAAGTAAAGTCATATTCTGATGTAATGAGGGACAAGACTTCAGCATTTATTTCTTGGAAAGACAAAATTCATCCTATAACAGATAGACGGAGCTCACTTAACACAAGTAAAGAATGGATCATGTCAGATAGAAAGAAAAATGTTAATAATAAGTTTAAAAGTGATAATGTTAAGCCTAGTAATCCAACTAGGCCACAATATAAGGAAGAGCCAAGTAGAAAAATTGCCTAAATGTAGAGCTACTGGATTCCTCCTGAAGAGAAATGGAATCTGTGGAAAAGCCTGAAAGAGTTGCAACTGTGGTGCTTGAAGTATTTAAAGGCAGGAGGCAGGTAATATAAACATAAAGAGGAGAAAAGCACAGATCCAGCTTCACAAGACTCATAGAGGTGAAGGTTGAAAAATATACAAGAAAAGAATGCAGCTGATAGTAAAAATAGCAAAATATTATATGCCACCAGGAATGATCTTAAAGATTAAAAAGGCAAGATAGCATACTCTGTCACTTTGTCTCATTATTTAAGAAATTGGGCATGCTCACTAGAGCCTGGCTATTCAAATTGTGGTCAGCGATCAAGCTACAATAGCATTTCATGGGAGCTTGCTAGAACCCTGATCAACTTTCTAAGAACATCTCCTTGGGAATCCATATGTACATTCAATTTTGAGAAGCACTGCACTACTGGTTTGAATATATTAGAATTCCAGTTTCTACACTGCTACAAGCTTTTTATGTTAACTGAAATGTGTGTTTCTGGATTTATAAAAGGATGATTTGAACTGATTCTTTCTGAGATATTCAAACTTTGTGATTCCATATACAACAAGTTTGCCTCTAAGTTTTCAAATTTATGTAAAAAAAGTTGTCCTGTTCCAAACATACAATAAAATGGACCCCCCACCCCCACAACATGCACTTTTCAGTTAACAAGAATAATAGTATATTTTCCATGAAAAGAGGGAAATTTTAAAAGGGGAAATTTTAAAATTTACTTTCCTTTGGTTTATTGAATTAGAGAAATACAAAACTTTGGATAGTATTTTCACTAAACAGAATAGGTGAGACTCTGAAAAGATATTTCAGAGTAATTATTTATACTTGTTATTATTAATAGTTACCCACTATCCCTTGTTCCCTGGAACAACAGTATTTAAAGATATATAGTTAAATTTAATCACACAGCAGTTATATGAGTAAGAATAGGGTGATGGTTTCATTTAAAGTAGTGTTGTGAATATTCTAGAAGTCAGTAAGAAATGTAAAGTTTAGACTTAAATCCAGAATCAAACTAACATTCAATTATTAAAAAGAAAAACTGGATAAGCCTGAGAATCCAAGGTATGCTGTTCATATAACATGATATAACAGATAAACACACACACAGGATAGTTTCTATCTATTATCTATTTATCTATCTATCTATCTATCTATCTATCTATCTATCTATCTATCTATCTATCTATCTTAGTCTGCTGTTTATCAGTCTAACTGCAAATAAACCAGCTCTTCCCCAGGGTCATCGAAAAGTTCCATGTGCTTCAACATGGATTGTGTTGGGAGAGTAATCCTCCAAGATAATTACAACAACAAACAATGTGTTTATGTCCACATTCTAATCACATTTTGTGCCATGTCTTTGCAAGAGGGCTGCCCAGTTATAATTTTGTAAGGTATACCAATGATTGGACCTGCATAATTTGCACATAAATTAAACACTGAAAGTAATGATTAGGACAGTAAAATTCCTGGTACTTATCTTCAGAAACAATGGAAAATTAAGGGTTGATGTGTTTATAAGGACAACAAAAAGACTACCTTAAAATGATTATACATTGATTATGAACTGAATTCCATTTAATTTAATAAGCTAAGAAATTTTGGCATAACTATACAAAGAGCTGGTTACTTCCTTGTATTAGAGCCAGGAAACAGATTGGAGAAAATATTTAGTTTCATTACAAATTTGTTTGTCATAATCTTAAAGCTACTGAAGCAGTCTGACATATAATACACAGATTTCATAAGCACAATTTCTATTATTCAAATTTTAATTTCCTAGTCAATTTCTCACAATTCAGAAACTTCTTTAGACAGAATCTCCCCCATCACTCATGTACTTTGCTGACACGTACAGCAAATATACTGCCAAAAATGAATGGGTGGAAGAAGTATTATAAATATTATAGAACTTCAAAAATTCTGTATTTGAGATAAATCATATAT